>NW_024042716.1:0-13146 GCF_014851395.1 Micropterus salmoides | reverse complement strand
GTTCTGTGTCCATGCATGCAGCAACTGAAAGCACGCTTCGAGCGTCTACGTGAAAAGAGAAGGAAGACATTGCTGGTAGTATTGTCTTCAGAGTTGTTAAACACCTCAGCTGCACTGAAGGAAGCATCTGACTGGTGAGGGGCAAGATCGTTGATGTCTGCAGGCAGAGTAGGAGCTCTCCTGTCTGACTGTCCACCAATAGCAGAGAATGACCCCTTGAGACACAGCCCCTCCTCATTGCATATGAGGCAGAATGCATACAAAATTAAAAAGACAGCAGAAATAAATACCATGGGTGAAAATAAATAAGGTAAAAATACAAAGGAAGAATAAAACAGACAAAAATAAAACACACACATAAATAATACATTAAAAAATTAGTATAAATAAAGTTGAATAAACAAATAAGTAATTATAACAAAGGTGAATAAGTAAAGGCACTAATTAAAATATATACATTTATGTCTCCTTGTATAATTTAATTACTACCTACATTTATTTATTTACTTTATTTTTTTGTGTATTTAATTGGATGCTTATTTATTTATTGAGCATTTATTTATTTCTGTATTTATTTCTGACTGTGTCAGGATCGGTCCTCCATAACGGGGTGGGAGAGTTATCAAGCACGTAAAGTTTGGTTCAGATGTGAGCATGTACACTGAAGTTACAACAACTTCCTGTGTCATGGCGAAGACTTGATCTCTGACGCCACGCCACGGACACACCCATTGACGAAAACTCGCAAATAGCACAACTTTTCATCTTCAATGCCTTTAGAAGGCACAGCACAAATTTGAAGTCGGTCGGACTAAATCCCTAGGAGGAGTTCGTTAAAGTACGAAGTGTGTAAATCATCCAAAATTTGACGTAAAATTCAAAATGGCCTACTTCCTGTTGATTTTAGGGCATCGCTCCAAGAGGCTTTTTGTGCGTCTGGACAAGATACACGTACCACAGAAAATTCGTGCACGTAGGTAAAACGTGCGGCGGGGGCTGCTTCGTTAAAAGTCACTTCCTGTTGCCAGCAGGTGGCGCTATGACTGTCTGTGAATGTCAGCATGTACATGTGTTCAGGGCGGGACTCTCATCCTACATGTACAGTTTGGTCCAGATGTGAGCATGTACACTGAAGTTACGACAACTTCCGTGTCATGGCGAAGAGTGATCTTTGACGCCACGCCACGGACACGCCCATTGACGAAAACTTGCAAATAGCACAACTTTTCATCTTCAATGCCTTTAGAAGGCACAGCACAAATTTGAGGTCGGTCGGACTAAATCCCTAGGAGGAGTTCGTTAAAGTACGAAGTGTGTAAATCATCCAAATTTGACGTAAAATTCAAAATGGCCGACTTCCTGTTGGTTTAGGCTATGGCTCCAAGAGACTTTTTTGTGCGTCTGGACAAGATACACGTACCACAGAAAATTCGTGCACGTAGGTAAAACGTGCGGCGGGGGCTGCTTCGTTAAAATTCACTTCCTGTTGCCAGCAGGTGGCGCTATGACTGTGGGTGAATGTCAGCATGTACATGTGTTCAGGGCGGGACTCTCATCCTACATGTACAGTTTGGTCCAGATGTGAGCATGTACACTGAAGTTACGACAACTTCCGTGTCATGGCGAAGAGCTGATCTTTGACGCCACGCCACGGACACGCCCATTGACGAAAACTTGCAAATAGCACAACTTTTCATCTTCAATGCCTTTAGAAGGCACAGCACAAATTTGAGGTCGGTCGGACTAAATCCCTAGGAGGAGTTCGTTAAAGTACGAAGTGTGTAAATCATCCAAAATTTGACGTAAAATTCAAAATGGCCGACTTCCTGTTGGGTTTAGGCTATGGCTCCAAGAGACTTTTTTGTGCGTCTGGACAAGATACACGTACCACAGAAAATTCGTGCACGTAGGTGAAACGTGCGGCGGGGCTGCTTCGTTAAAGGTCACTTTCTGTTGCCAGCAGGTGGCGCTATGACTGTGGGTGAATGTCGGCATGTACATGTGTTCAGGGCGGGACTCTCATCCTACATGTACAGTTTGGTCCAGATGTGAGCATGTACACTGAAGTTACAACAACTTCCTGTTTCATTGCGAATCATCGACGCCACGGACACGCCCATTGACGAAAACGCGCAAATAGCACAACTTTTCATCGTCAATGCCTTTAGAAGGCACAGCAGAAATTTGAGGTCGATCCGACTAAATCCCTAGGAGGAGTTCGTTAAAGTACGAAGTGTGTAAATCATCCAAAAATGGCCATAAAATTCAAAATGGCCGACTTCCTGTTGACTTTAGGCTATGGGTTCTTGAGGCTTTTTTGTGCGTCTTGATACGATACATGTCCCCAGAAAATTTCGTACATGTAGGTTGAACGTGAACGAGGGGCTAATCATTTCCAATTTTCTAGGTGGCGCTAGCGAGTCATTTTGCCACGCCCATGTGCGAAACTTGTAGAATACGAAATTTTTCACCGGTTCTGACATGTTTGCAAATTTTGGTGAGTTTTCGAGTATGTTTAGGCCATGTCATTTGGGCCTACTTTGCAGAAAAAAAAAAAAAAAAAAAAATTAAAGCTGCAAGCAGCGTTGGGCGGGCCCTCGCACTTATAAGCGCGTCCGCGTGTGAGCCGGCCGAGTTGCATATTCTGGAGCTCTGCCGGTGCGGCTGTGAATTTGCTACGCGGTTATGACGCCGCATGAAGGTGTTATATGTCACTTCCTGTGTCCCCTATGTGGAGCTACATAGCACTTGCCGCTATGAATATAAATCGGTGTTGGCGTGTAGATGTCTGCGGGGTGGGAGAGTTATCAAGCACGTAAAGTTTGTTTCAGATGTGAGCATGTACACTGAACAATAATGTACCCAAACAATAAAATAAATTCCTTTTATATTTCCCTGCCTTGTTGTTTATGTGTACATACAGAGGAAGAATGTGAGAACAGCACACATTTCATCGTTACTGTGTGCTGTACCGCAGTTCTGTGTCCATGCATGCAGCAAACTGAAAGCACCGTCTGTCGGAGCGTCTACGTGAAAAGAGAAGGAAGACATTGCTGGTAGTATTGTCTTCAGAGTTGTTAAACACCTCAGCGCACTGAAGGAAGCCATCTGACTGTGTGAGGGGCAAGATCGTTGATGTCTGCAGGCAGAGTAGGAGCTCTCCTGTCTGACTGGTCCACCAATAGCAGAGAAGATGACCCCTTGAGACACAGCCCCTCCTCATTTGCATAATGAGGCAGAAATGCATACAAAAATTTAAAAAGACAGGCAGAAATAAATACCATGGGTGAAAATAAATAAGGTAAATAAATACAAAGGAAGAATAAAACAGACAAAAATATTAAAACACACACATAAATAAATACATTAAAAAAATTAGTAATAAATAAAGTTGAATAAACAAATAAGGTAATTATAACAAAGGTGAATAGTAAAGGCACTAATTAAAATATACATTTATGTCTCCTTGTATAATTTAATTACTACCTACATTTATTTATTTACTTTATTTTTTTGTGTATTTAATTGGATGCTTATTTATTTATTGAGCATTTATTTATTTCTGTATTTATTTCTGACTGTGTCAGGATCGGTCCTCCATACGGGGTGGGAGAGTTATCAAGCACGTAAAGTTTGGTTCAGATGTGAGCATGTACACTGAAGTTACAACAACTTCCTGTGTCATGGCGAAGACTTGATCTCTGACGCCACGCCACGGACACACCCATTGACGAAAACTCGCAAATAGCACAACTTTTCATCTTCAATGCCTTTAGAAGGCACAGCACAAATTTGAAGTCGGTCGGACTAAATCCCTAGGAGGAGTTCGTTAAAGTACGAAGTGTGTAAATCATCCAAAATTTGACGTAAAATTCAAAATGGCCTACTTCCTGTTGATTTTAGGGCATCGCTCCAAGAGGCTTTTTTGTGCGTCTGGACAAGATACACGTACCACAGAAAATTCGTGCACGTAGGTAAAACGTGCGGCGGGGGCTGCTTCGTTAAAAGTCACTTCCTGTTGCCAGCAGGTGGCGCTATGACTGTCTGTGAATGTCAGCATGTACATGTGTTCAGGGCGGGACTCTCATCCTACATGTACAGTTTGGTCCAGATGTGAGCATGTACACTGAAGTTACGACAACTTCCGTGTCATGGCGAAGAGTTGATCTTTGACGCCACGCCACGGACACGCCCATTGACGAAAACTTGCAAATAGCACAACTTTTCATCTTCAATGCCTTTAGAAGGCACAGCACAAATTTGAGGTCGGTCGGACTAAATCCCTAGGAGGAGTTCGTTAAAGTACGAAGTGTGTAAATCATCCAAATTTGACGTAAAATTCAAAATGGCCGACTTCCTGTTGGGTTTAGGCTATGGCTCCAAGAGACTTTTTTGTGCGTCTGGACAAGATACACGTACCACAGAAAATTCGTGCACGTAGGTAAAACGTGCGGCGGGGGCTGCTTCGTTAAAAGTCACTTCCTGTTGCCAGCAGGTGGCGCTATGACTGTGGGTGAATGTCAGCATGTACATGTGTTCAGGGCGGGACTCTCATCCTACATGTACAGTTTGGTCCAGATGTGAGCATGTACACTGAAGTTACGACAACTTCCGTGTCATGGCGAAGAGCTGATCTTTGACGCCACGCCACGGACACGCCCATTGACGAAAACTTGCAAATAGCACAACTTTTCATCTTCAATGCCTTTAGAAGGCACAGCACAAATTTGAGGTCGGTCGGACTAAATCCCTAGGAGGAGTTCGTTAAAGTACGAAGTGTGTAAATCATCCAAAATTTGACGTAAAATTCAAAATGGCCGACTTCCTGTTGGGTTTAGGCTATGGCTCCAAGAGACTTTTTTGTGCGTCTGGACAAGATACACGTACCACAGAAAATTCGTGCACGTAGGTGAAACGTGCGGCGGGGGCTGCTTCGTTAAAGGTCACTTTCTGTTGCCAGCAGGTGGCGCTATGACTGTGGGTGAATGTCGGCATGTACATGTGTTCAGGGCGGGACTCTCATCCTACATGTACAGTTTGGTCCAGATGTGAGCATGTACACTGAAGTTACAACAACTTCCTGTTTCATTGCGAATCATCGACGCCACGGACACGCCCATTGACGAAAACGCGCAAATAGCACAACTTTTCATCGTCAATGCCTTTAGAAGGCACAGCAGAAATTTGACGTCGATCCGACTAAATCCCTAGGAGGAGTTCGTTAAAGTACGAAGTGTGTAAATCATCCAAAAATGGCCATAAAATTCAAAATGGCCGACTTCCTGTTGACTTTAGGCTATGGGTTCTTGAGGCTTTTTTGTGCGTCTTGATACGATACATGTCCCCAGAAAATTTCGTACATGTAGGTTGAACGTGAACGAGGGGCTAATCATTTCCAATTTTCTAGGTGGCGCTAGCGAGTCATTTTGCCACGCCCATGTGCGAAACTTGTAGAATACGAAATTTTTCACCGGTTCTGACATGTTTGCAAATTTTGGTGAGTTTTCGAGTATGTTTAGGCCATGTCATTTGGGCCTACTTTGCAGAAAAAAAAAAAAAAAAAAAATTAAAGCTGCAAGCAGCGTTGGGCGGGCCCTCGCACTTATAAGCGCGTCCGCGTGTGAGCCGGCCGAGTTGCATATTCTGGAGCTCTGCCGGTGCGGCTGTGAATTTGCTACGCGGTTATGACGCCGCATGAAGGTGTTATATGTCACTTCCTGTGTCCCCTATGTGGAGCTACATAGCACTTGCCGCTATGAATATAAATCGGTGTTGGCGTGTAGATGTCTGCGGGGTGGGAGAGTTATCAAGCACGTAAAGTTTGTTTCAGATGTGAGCATGTACACTGAACAATAATGTACCCAAACAATAAAATAAATTCCTTTATATTTCCCTGCCTTGTTGTTTATGTGTACATACAGAGGAAGAATGTGAGAACAGCACACATTTCATCGTTACTGTGTGCTGTACCGCAGTTCTGTGTCCATGCATGCAGCAAACTGAAAGCACGTCTGTCGGAGCGTCTACGTGAAAAGAGAAGGAAGACATTGCTGGTAGTATTGTCTTCAGAGTTGTTAAACACCTCAGCGCACTGAAGGAAGCCATCTGACTGTGTGAGGGGCAAGATCGTTGATGTCTGCAGGCAGAGTAGGAGCTCTCCTGTCTGACTGGTCCACCAATAGCAGAGAAGATGACCCCTTGAGACACAGCCCCTCCTCATTTGCATAATGAGGCAGAAATGCATACAAAAATTTAAAAAAGACAGGCAGAAATAAATACCATGGGTGAAAATAAATAAGGTAAATAAATACAAAGGAAGAATAAAACAGACAAAAATATTAAAACACACACATAAATAAATACATTAAAAAAATTAGTAATAAATAAAGTTGAATAAACAAATAAGGTAATTATAACAAAGGTGAATAGTAAAGGCACTAATTAAAATATACATTTATGTCTCCTTGTATAATTTAATTACTACCTACATTTATTTATTTACTTTTTTTTTGTGTATTTAATTGGATGCTTATTTATTTATTGAGCATTTATTTATTTCTGTATTTATTTCTGACTGTGTCAGGATCGGTCCTCCATAACGGGGTGGGAGAGTTATCAAGCACGTAAAGTTTGGTTCAGATGTGAGCATGTACACTGAAGTTACAACAACTTCCTGTGTCATGGCGAAGACTTGATCTCTGACGCCACGCCACGGACACACCCATTGACGAAAACTCGCAAATAGCACAACTTTTCATCTTCAATGCCTTTAGAAGGCACAGCACAAATTTGAAGTCGGTCGGACTAAATCCCTAGGAGGAGTTCGTTAAAGTACGAAGTGTGTAAATCATCCAAAATTTGACGTAAAATTCAAAATGGCCTACTTCCTGTTGATTTTAGGGCATCGCTCCAAGAGGCTTTTTTGTGCGTCTGGACAAGATACACGTACCACAGAAAATTCGTGCACGTAGGTAAAACGTGCGGCGGGGGCTGCTTCGTTAAAAGTCACTTCCTGTTGCCAGCAGGTGGCGCTATGACTGTCTGTGAATGTCAGCATGTACATGTGTTCAGGGCGGGACTCTCATCCTACATGTACAGTTTGGTCCAGATGTGAGCATGTACACTGAAGTTACGACAACTTCCGTGTCATGGCGAAGAGTTGATCTTTGACGCCACGCCACGGACACGCCCATTGACGAAAACTTGCAAATAGCACAACTTTTCATCTTCAATGCCTTTAGAAGGCACAGCACAAATTTGAGGTCGGTCGGACTAAATCCCTAGGAGGAGTTCGTTAAAGTACGAAGTGTGTAAATCATCCAAAATTTGACGTAAAATTCAAAATGGCCGACTTCCTGTTGGGTTTAGGCTATGGCTCCAAGAGACTTTTTTGTGCGTCTGGACAAGATACACGTACCACAGAAAATTCGTGCACGTAGGTAAAACGTGCGGCGGGGGCTGCTTCGTTAAAATCACTTCCTGTTGCCAGCAGGTGGCGCTATGACTGTGGGTGAATGTCAGCATGTACATGTGTTCAGGGCGGGACTCTCATCCTACATGTACAGTTTGGTCCAGATGTGAGCATGTACACTGAAGTTACGACAACTTCCGTGTCATGGCGAAGAGCTGATCTTTGACGCCACGCCACGGACACGCCCATTGACGAAAACTTGCAAATAGCACAACTTTTCATCTTCAATGCCTTTAGAAGGCACAGCACAAATTTGAGGTCGGTCGGACTAAATCCCTAGGAGGAGTTCGTTAAAGTACGAAGTGTGTAAATCATCCAAAATTTGACGTAAAATTCAAAATGGCCGACTTCCTGTTGGGTTTAGGCTATGGCTCCAAGAGACTTTTTTGTGCGTCTGGACAAGATACACGTACCACAGAAAATTCGTGCACGTAGGTGAAACGTGCGGCGGGGGCTGCTTCGTTAAAGGTCACTTTCTGTTGCCAGCAGGTGGCGCTATGACTGTGGGTGAATGTCGGCATGTACATGTGTTCAGGGCGGGACTCTCATCCTACATGTACAGTTTGGTCCAGATGTGAGCATGTACACTGAAGTTACAACAACTTCCTGTTTCATTGCGAATCATCGACGCCACGGACACGCCCATTGACGAAAACGCGCAAATAGCACAACTTTTCATCGTCAATGCCTTTAGAAGGCACAGCAGAAATTTGACGTCGATCCGACTAAATCCCTAGGAGGAGTTCGTTAAAGTACGAAGTATGTAAATCATCCAAAAATGGCCATAAAATTCAAAATGGCCGACTTCCTGTTGACTTTAGGCTATGGGTTCTTGAGGCTTTTTTGTGCGTCTTGATACGATACATGTCCCCAGAAAATTTCGTACATGTAGGTTGAACGTGAACGAGGGGCTAATCATTTCCAATTTTCTAGGTGGCGCTAGCGAGTCATTTTGCCACGCCCATGTGCGAAACTTGTAGAATACGAAATTTTTCACCGGTTCTGACATGTTTGCAAATTTTGGTGAGTTTTCGAGTATGTTTAGGCCATGTCATTTGGGCCTACTTTGCAGAAAAAAAAAAAAAAAAAAAAAAAAAAAAAAAAATAATCCGAGCAATTCAATAGGGACCTCGCACGGTCGTGCTCGGGCCCTAAAAATAATCCGAGCAATTCAATAGGGACCTCGCACGGTCGTGCTCGGGCCCTAAAAATAATCCGAGCAAATTCAATAGGGACCTCGCACGGTCGTGCTCGGGCCCTAATTAAAGCTGCAAGCAGCGTTGGGCGGGCCCTCGCACTTGTAAGCGCGTCCGCGCGTGAGCCGGCCGAGTTGCACATTCTGGAGTCTGCCGGTGCGGCTGTGAATTTCCTACGCGTTCCGACGCCGCATGAATGTCTATATGTCACTTCCTGTGTCCCCTATGTGGAGCTACATAGCACTTGCCGCTATGAATATAAATCGGTATTGACGTGTAGATGTCTGCGGGGTGGGAGAGTTATCAAGCACGTAAAGTTTGTTTCAGATGTGAACATGTACACTGAACAATAATGTACCCAAACAATAAAATAAATTCCTTTTATATTTCCCTGCCTTGTTGTTTATGTGTACATACAGAGGAAGAATGTGAGAACAGCACACATTTCATCGTTACTGTGTGTTAGAGCATGGGAGAACAGTGGATACTTTTAATACAGCCCACACCCCTAATACTGTGTAACTATAACAAGTAGAGAACAGAAGAAAAAGATGTTCTTTCTTTACAACTGTCTGCATAGCTTATTCATATTGTGTAATGAATGAAAATAAATAGGCCTACTAGGCTCCTCTCTACTTTGACATTTAAGATTAGCTGGTTTGATCCACCTTCATACACATGTGACATTACTGTACAACTTGAGAAAGGTGAGTTGTTTTCTGCTCCAGCCTGCCTAAAAGAAAAGCGTTTTGGGATTAAATGGACTTTATTAGCTGCTGCAGTGCAGGATGAACTCAGAACAGACCCATTTCTCACCTTATTATTCTAAACATGCAACGAAGAAGAAGAAATGCATAATAAATCCTGGGACAAAATCTGTCCACAAATACTGTACAGCATGTAGTCTATGAACAAGACTTGTGTTATAGCTGACTTGGGCAGTGAAATGTTTAATTTTTTTAATTCATGTGGTCATAGTTGTCCACAACTCAAATCAGAATATGAAGAAATGTTTTATACCACCTCAAGAAGGCTTCCTATCAGAAAGGTAGGAAGGTATTTCAAATGTACAACTGCAGTACTTAAATCTAAGTAAAGTAATTTCCCTGACATTTTTGTGTTACTTTACTTTTAATAGACGCATGTAACAGGTTTTATACTTCCTGTGAGTATAATCCAATCAATCTTATTTTCATACTGTATATCCGTGTGTAATTTGATAAATTGTGTTGTATGTCAGAGAAGACTCTGACTGCAACATGCGTCTTTGTAAAGAGAGAAACGGACAGAAAAAGTCTCTAACTCTGCCTGTCAGCTCGCTCTGCTCCGTTAAAACTGAATTTACCATACAGAATTGAATACGAGTGCACTCCAGATTTAGCTGCAGCCAGCTGACCGTGTGCTTCTCCCTATACCGCAGTTCTGTGTCCATGCATGCAGCAAACTGAAAGCACTGTCTGTCGGAGCGTCTACGTGAAAAGAGAAGGAAGACATTGCTGGTAGTATTGTCTTCAGAGTTGTTAAACACCTCAGCGCACTGAAGGAAGCCATCTGACTGTGTGAGGGGCAAGATCGTTGATGTCTGCAGGCAGAGTAGGAGCTCTCCTGTCTGACTGGTCCACCAATAGCAGAGAAGATGACCCCTTGAGACACAGCCCCTCCTCATTTGCATAATGAGACAGAAATTTAAAAAGACAGGCAGAAATAAATACCATGGGTGAAAATAAATAAGGTAAAAAATACAAAGGAAGAATAAAACAGACAAAAATATTAAAACACACACATAAATAAATACATTAAAAAAATTAGTAATAAATAAAGTTGAAGATTATAACAGAGAATAAAAAAATAATGTAATTATAACAAAGGTGAATAAGTAAAGGAACTAATTAAAATATATACATTTATGTCTCCTTGTATAATTTAATTACTGCCAACATTTATTTATTTACTTTATTTTTTGTGTATTTAATTGGATGCTTATTTGTTTATTGAGCATTTATTTATTTCTGTATTTATTTCTGACTGTGTCAGGATCGGTCCTCCATAGAGGGGTGGGAGAGTTATCAAGCACGTAAAGTTTGGTTCAGATGTGAGCATGTACACTGAAGTTACAACAACTTCCTGTGTCATGGCGAAGACTTGATCTCTGACGCCACGCCACGGACACACCCATTGACGAAAACTCGCAAATAGCACAACTTTTCATCTTCAATGCCTTTAGAAGGCACAGCACAAATTTGAGGTCGGTCGGACTAAATCCCTAGGAGGAGTTCGTTAAAGTACGAAGTGTGTAAATCATCCAAAATTTGACGTAAAATTCAAAATGGCCGACTTCCTGTTGGGTTTAGGCTATGGCTCCAAGAGACTTTTTTGTGCGTCTGGACAAGATACACGTACCACAGAAAATACGTGCACGTAGGTGAAACGTGCGGCGGGGGCTGCTTCGTTAAAAGTCACTTCCTGTTGCCAGCAGGTGGCGCTATGACTGTGGGTGAATGTCAGCATGTACATGTGTTCAGGGCGGGACTCTCATCCTACATGTACAGTTTGGTCCAGATGTGAGCATGTACACTGAAGTTACGACAACTTCCGTGTCATGGCGAAGAGTTGATCTTTGACGCCACGCCACGGACACGCCCATTGACGAAAACTTGCAAATAGCACAACTTTTCATCTTCAATGCCTTTAGAAGGCACAGCTGAAATTTGAGGTCGGTCGGACTAAATCCCTAGGAGGAGTTCGTTAAAGTACGAAGTGTGTAAATCATCCAAAATTTGACGTAAAATTCAAAATGGCCGACTTCCTGTTGGGTTTAGGCTATGGCTCCAAGAGACTTTTTTGTGCGTCTGGACAAGATACACGTACCACAGAAAATTCGTGCACGTAGGTGAAACGTGCGGCGGGGGCTGCTTCGTTAAAAGTCACTTCCTGTTGCCAGCAGGTGGCGCTATGACTGTGGGTGAATATCAGCATGTACATGTGTTCAGGGCGGGACTCTCATCCTACATGTACAGTTTGGTCCAGATGTGAGCATGTACACTGAAGTTACAACAACTTCCTGTGTCATGGCGAAGACTTGATCTCTGACGCCACGCCACGGACACACCCATTGACGAAAACTCGCAAATAGCACAACTTTTCATCTTCAATGCCTTTAGAAGGCACAGCACAAATTTGAAGTCGGTCGGACTAAATCCCTAGGAGGAGTTCGTTAAAGTACGAAGTGTGTAAATCATCCAAAATTTGACGTAAAATTCAAAATGGCCGACTTCCTGTTGATTTTAGGGCATCGCTCCAAGAGGCTTTTTTGTGCGTCTGGACAAGATACACGTACCACAGAAAATTTGTGCACGTAGGTAAAACGTGCGGCGGGGGCTGCTTCGTTAAAAGTCACTTCCTGTTGCCAGTAGGTGGCGCTATGACTGTCTGTGAATGTGAGCATGTACATGTGTTCAGGGCGGGACTCTCATCCTACATGTACAGTTTGGTCCAGATGTGAGCATGTACACTGAAGTTACGACAACTTCCGTGTCATGGCGAAGAGCTGATCTTTGACGCCACGTCACGGACACGCCCATTGACGAAAACTTGCAAATAGCACAACTTTTCATCTTCAATGCCTTTAGAAGGCACAGCACAAATTTGAGGTCGGTCGGACTAAATCCCTAGGAGGAGTTCGTTAAAGTACGAAGTGTGTAAATCATCCAAAATTTGACGTAAAATTCAAAATGGCCGACTTCCTGTTGGGTTTAGGCTATGGCTCCAAGAGACTTTTTTGTGCGTCTGGACAAGATACACGTACCACAGAAAATTCGTGCACGTAGGTGAAACGTGCGGCGGGGGCTGCTTCGTTAAAGGTCACTTTCTGTTGCCAGCAGGTGGCGCTATGACTGTGGGTGAATGTCGGCATGTACATGTGTTCAGGGCGGGACTCTCATCCTACATGTACAGTTTGGTCCAGATGTGAGCATGTACACTGAAGTTACAACAACTTCCTGTTTCATTGCGAATCATCGACGCCACGGACACGCCCATTGACGAAAACTCGCAAATAGCACAACTTTTCATCGTCAATGCCTTTAGAAGGCACAGCAGAAATTTGACGTTGATCCGACTAAATCCCTAGGAGGAGTTCGTTAAAGTACGAAGTGTGTAAATCATCCAAAAATGGCCATAAAATTCAAAATGGCCGACTTCCTGTTGACTTTAGGCTATGGGTTCTTGAGGCTTTTTTGTGCGTCTTGATACGATACATGTCCCCAGAAAATTTAGTACATGTAGGTTGAACGTGAACGAGGGGCTAATCATTTCCAATTTTCAAGGTGGCGCTAGCGAGTCATTTTGCCACGCCCATGTGCGAAACTTGTAGAATACGAAATTTTTCACCGGTTCTGACATGTTTGCAAATTTTGGTGAGTTTTCGAGTATGTTTAGGCCATGTCATTTGGGCCTACTTTGCAGAAAAAAAAAAAAAAA
>NW_024042715.1:0-2566 GCF_014851395.1 Micropterus salmoides | reverse complement strand
TGGCCCAGAAATTGTTCCCCTTTCCATTGTATCACTTGCAAATGCTTTTATCTTGGAGGAGGTGGTGCATACTTGGGTGCCTTGTTTTGTTAATTTACCCACTTCAGATAACTTGTGCTCGTTTCGGAAGATCTCCCCAAGTCAGTTGGGATAACACGTCAAACTGTTCAATGTGGCTGATCAGCAGTGAGCCGATCCCTGCTCGTGTTTAGGCAATACCAAAACATGTCAACATACATCGTTACTTTCCTTAAGCAGAGTCTGATTAAGGGCAGCATTCGGTCAGGGATAATCTCACATGATTATCTGTTGTAGATAGCGAAGAGGAGAGGGGCGGCACATTCATAATTCCTATGTAATACACAACACTTAGTTCCTTTGACCCATGACCCATATCCTGTCTTGTAGAAGGGGGAGCCTATATTGTGATACTGAAAGGCTTACAATGGCTTATCTGGAGGGACCTCAGGCACAGCAAGGCGCTTGTCAGCCCACTCCTGATCCAGGAGGATTGACCACAATGTGCATTATAATGGGCAGTGGGATGCATGTAGGCATCTGGCAGCTGTCCCATACACTGTACAGAAAAGTTAGTATAGTGTATGAGTGTGTGTAATGGAGGAAGAAAAGGAGGGAGGGAGACTGTTTGCTTGTCTAAGTGTGTGTGTGTCAGAAAAGGAGGGAGAAAATGTTGTTTGCCAGTTCAAAGGGGGCATGTGCTGTGTAGCATATATTGTGTAAATGATGTGCGCCTGTGGGCTTGGTGTAGTGTGTGCATGTGTGTATGTGAAATGTAAAGAAAAGGGAGAAATACTACATTTTAAGTGCATACGTGTTCATTGTATGTCTTCTGAGAACATGTCTAAAAGCTTAAGTTGGCATAGTTGGCATATGTACAGTGTGTGTGTGTGTGTGTGTGTGTGCATTCATGCATGATGGTGGGTTTAAACCAGCTTGCTGCGAGGCGAAAAGAGGACATGCACATACTATTTAACATTTATGCATGTATATACTCAAATGTAGTTTTTTTGCAATTCTGAGTATGTACATACAGTGTGTGTTTGTGTGTGTGTGTGTGTTGTGTGTGCGCGCGTGCGTGTGTGTGTATTGTAGAGTGAGCAGGATAAAGGACAGATTGTTGTCAGGGCTGTGCATGAAAACACTGTGTGTAATTGGAATGAGGGCGTAGAAGTGCATAAGAAAAGGTTTTGTATTGCAGCTGTACAGTTTGTGTGTGTGTATGTGTATGAGTCTCAGAGTGCAACATTACAGTGCGTAGGGGTGGAGCCATCATTAGTAGCCAGTGAATGGAGGTCAGTGTAACTCCTGAAAGTAGGGAGAGAGAGGGAAAACATGACAGACAGAGGATGAATCAAAATAGCCTCGCCTCTCTCCTCTCTCTCTCTCCTCCCTCCATCCCCAGCCACAACCATGTTTTACGCAGTGAAGACTGGAACTGCCCTGCACCCAGTAGTAGAGGTCTTTTAATTTAATGTGTAGCTGTTACATGTAAATGTAAGTAACTTCATGAACATAAAACAGGACAATGTGATTGACTTGGGGTGGCGATGGCACATTGGATAAGACACACGCCTTTGGTGTGAGAAACCCAGGTTCAATTCCACTGTGAAACATCCACCAATGTGTCCCTGAGCAAGACACTAGTGTGCAACCTCTTGCAAGTCGCTTTGGATAAAAGCGTCATCTAAGTGAATAAAGTGTAAATGCTTTCCTGCATTGTTGAAATACGACAACTTAATGTGTAGCCAACATTCACTGCTGATGACAAAAAAAGAGGTAAAGCTAAAATTAAAATCATCAAATTTGTAAAATATTATGAAATTTATACAGGAAACATGAGCACTTTATCCTGAAAATCTTGAGCAAGCAGGACACTTCATAGGAAACTTTACAGAAATGTGAGCTGCAAACACTAATTTTGCCACTACGGATCAGTATTAGCTTGCCTGTAATATTTTAACCCTGTGCCATACAACAAACTAAAAACAAACTGTGCAGACTTTACCTCTTTCAGAGGGCTGTTTCACACAAAGCAGTATTTAGAAATCCAGGATAAGAGATAAAGCTAGGCTTGAACTAGTGTGATCAGTGCATCCTGGCTTTATCAGTTTCACAAAGGCCAAACCAGGCTCAGAAGGTGCGACTATGTCAAGCCAGGTGTAAGTAATTCAGATAAATGGGCGTCAACAGCTTTCTTCAAGAGACCACACGGTCGATCACAGATTCATTGATGTTGAAACCCATTAAAGACGTGTGCAACGTACTTTATTCGCTGTTACTCACTATGTGTATGTTTGTAAAGAAGGTTTATGATGAAAATATGCACATAATTTTTAAAAAAGAGTGAGAAAAAGTGTGGCAGAGAATAGAGGACCGACTTAATAAGTAAGTAGCTAAAAGTATCACTGCTCCTAACTGAAACTGTCATAATTAAAATGTTACCATGAATGGTAACGTTATGTCAGACCTTAAAATTGAGCAGGGACATTAATATGTCACTCAGCAAATGTATTAATTACAACCACTAATCAACATACTATCTATT
>NW_024042714.1:0-6659 GCF_014851395.1 Micropterus salmoides | reverse complement strand
GGTCCTGACCTTTCGCAGACACCATGCCTTGCTTGCTACTTGCACAACTTTTACCAAATACTTCACAATCTCCTTCACTGGTGAAACCACCTGCAACTAAAATGTGTTACATACCTCAAGAAAAGTGCAGCACAATAAAATAAAAAATATATAGTTAAAAATCTATAGCCAACATATCCAGTTTTCATATCTGTTATATAGTAACTTTGTGTACTCTGAAGACTAGAATATAATTTGAGCAATCAGGCATCACTACAGAACATAGTCAGCCATACAAATTCAGTTCTTGCAAAAAGAGAAAACATGCGTAACATCTGTATTCTCTGTAAAAGCTTAGAAATGAGTACAAAACAGAGTGGACTAATACTAAATTTGTGTTAAATAAAAAAAGATCAAATTTCATGAGATGACAAACTAGACACAAACATGATGCTTTACGAAAATTAGATCGTTTCTTCTTTTCTTCCATTTAGTTTGGCAAAAAACCCCAAAAACATTGAGATGAAGAGGAGAAGATATGATAATGCTACATAAATATTGAGTGAGTCAGCAGCTATTTGAGATAACGTCAACTTAGTTGTGATAGCTGCAGTGTTCATCCTCACTATTTTGTCCAGTCTAGTAACCCTTTAACTCATCTGTAGCTCACCCACAATCTGCTGAAGAGAAGGTTTGTACCAGAAGCCTGCGCTTAAAGAAGCTTGGAAGGTGTGAGAGAGCGAAGCAGAGAGGAAACTTCTCTCAGTAAATAAATCAACACAAACCCTGTGGCTGCTTTTCTAAGACCAGTTTTCCAGTGTGACTTTAAATTTGATGCGGCCTCTCAGTTCGCTACGCAGACTGGGGTGACCAGAATGTAAAAAAAAAAAAAAAAAACGGGGAGTCTTGACAGAAGAAAGAAGGTTTGGTTTCAAAACTTGTGCAGTTTTACAAAACTCATGTTGCAATCCAATAATTTTCTAAATTGGATTTTGAAGCAAGAAATACGCAAGGTGGTTTCAAATTCTATTTTCAGCCTGGGAAACAATACACGAGGAGCCAGTTATTCAGGATCTAAATGGCCTCAAATGACACTTTACGGCTTCCAAGGAGCCCTGTTGGAGTACTGCATAGGTGATCAGGTGTAGACACCCAACACCCTCTTCTTGTCTTTTTTTGTTACAAACCAATTTATTTTTTATGGTACTCCGTTCTCCTGGTGTTTGCACAGAAAACTTTTTGTTAAAAAATTCAAATAAAATTCAAAACATAAAAGGACATTGAAAATGAAATAAAAACAGACATGAAAACAGAAACGTGGCTGTCGGCCCTCTTTCTTCCTCTAAGCAGACCGTCTTCCTGACTGCCTTGACCCTGCCTCCCTGTCTGCTCTCAGGCCTCCATCTTTTCTTTCTTTTTGTTCTTCTTCAGGAAGGACGGGGTGCGGAACTTCTTCTTCTTCTTGGTGTTGGGTGACTTGGAGGGCGAGCTCTCAGGGGACAGTGCCTCTTCAATCTTCTCGCTGGAGCGCACTGTGATCTCCACACTCTCCACGCTGGTGGTGAGGTGGCTGACGCGCTTGGACAACTCCTCGTCCACGTCATCATGGTTGTCTTTGCCGTTCATCAGGCCCGTGTGGTTCTGAGGGACAGAAGGGGAGTGAGACATAGGTTAGGTGAGGGCAGGGAACAAGAAACAGAGGACACATCACTTCATCCCGTTAAAAGATAACTTCTACTACTAATATATAACCATATGGCTTATCCTTTATATTGACTAGTGCAAAGTCGAAAGTGTACTAATGCGGAAGAGTAAATAATGTGATGCTGTGGTAACATGTTGGGAAACACTGATCTCCCACTAAGTTTATTAAAAAGTCAAACAATAACAAGCACACACAATGCAATTTCATCCATCCATCGTCAACCGCTTATCCTGTGTACAGGTCACAGGGTCTAGAGCCAATCCCAGCTGACATCAGGTGAAAGGCAGGGTACACCTGGACAGGTCGCCAGTCAACAAGGTCAATTTAGCCTGCATGTCTTTGGGTGGTGGGAGGAAGCCGGAGCACCCGGAGAGAACCCACGCGGACACGGGGAGAACATGCAAACTCCACACAGAAAGGCCGGGGCAACCGGGGTTTGACCCCCCCCCAGACCTTCTAGCTGTGAGTCAACAGTGCTAACCACTGCACCGCCACAATGCAATTTCAGTTTAAGAAAAAAGAAACTAACAAAATATAACAATAATTAAATAAATTAAATTAAATAGTTAAATGTGTAATAGACATACATTTAATTATCTGATAAATCACTTTTCTTTTTGCATTTTCAAACTCAAATCAAAGTACTTACAAATACAGCAGTTAGTCCATAGAATATATTAGGCTTATGAACAGTAAAATGGTACAGAACCCATGTTTTTGGACAAAATGACACGTAAAATGATGCAATATATAAACAACCATATAGTATAAACTTGTGTCATCTGCTGTTTACTGTAAACATAAAAAGGAATTCTAAAAGCTTCTCCAAAGTTATATTTTTTGCAGGAATACTGTATTGGTTGGTATTATATTTTACAGCCGTTCATGTCATTCTGTCTACCCCCTAAATTTCTGACTCTTCTGTCTCTTATGTAGTAAATGTGAGTTTTCCTGTCCCACCAGCCCCAAACACACTAATACTATGTGAACTGTGTTGATCTTCCGCTTCCCACAAAGAGAGGCACTGTCCCCGTGCTCTACATATTTCGTAATATCCCAGCGGTAAAACTCCAGTGACCTGATAGCCCAGAGAGACTGTCCTCCTTTTACCTTAAAAATATGGGGCTTTGAACAGTGGACTACACCACTCCCTGAATGACTGTTCACGTAACAGTTTTGCCCGTGTACTTCCTTGTCTCTAGGTTGCAAATGCAGGTTAGGGAATGCAGGGCAGCGGCATCATGTTACTATGCCAAAACATGAACACAATGACGACTTATTAGTTATTTTCAATTTAGCACAAAAAGGTGGCTCACACTACAATTGACCTGGTTTTAGCACAACAACTGGCGAACCTCACAGCCGTAGTGTCAAAAATATCCCCTGAGGCATGTGCTGTCGTGGGTTAATTGTTACTCGTTGTGTGGTTTTGTATGTTTGCGCTGGAGGGAAGCTGACAGGGAGTGAATCCCATAGTGTCATTATATACAACCTGTAAAGAGGCTGCTGTAATCTCTCTTGGAGGCACACCAACTGGCTTCAAATGTCAATTCAACAATTCAATACCCTCATATCATGTGATGTGACGTCATAGCATGTTCATGTTACCAACTCTGCAGGTATGTGATGTTTTACACCAAAAGCTAGAAAGATGCAAAAAATTGCATTTTGATGTGAACATGTTTTGACAATTATAGGTAGTGACACGTATAAGGATGCTCCAACATTAAAAATTTAAACTTGACTTCATAGGTGTTCTTTAAAAGGCATAGTTTTACATTTTGGGATACACATTTATTTGCTTTCTTGCAGGTAATTAGACAAATAAATAGACACCACTCTGAAGTCGGAGTGTTATGTATGGAGCTACAGCCAGGAGAGTATTAGCTTAGCTTAGCATAAAAACAAACAAAATGTGTAACACTGTAAAACCATAAACTGCTGTTTGTTTTTTTTATGGATTAAACAATGGTGTAACTGTATTTCCTTCCAGTCTTAATGCTAAGCTACGCTAACTCATCTCCTGTCTACCACCACTTCACTGTGAAGCGCTTTGAGTTTCCATGATAAAGCGTTATATAAATGTAATGCATTATTATTATTATTATTATTGTAGCTCCATACTTCCTGTACAGACATGAGTGGTTGATCTTCCCGCCTAACTCTCTGCAAGAAAGTAAATTAGCTTATTTCCCAACGTAAACTATTACGTTACAAGCACACCCAGAAGAAAATAAGGAATAAGCAAAAACTGACATTTTTGTAACTGAATGCACCACCAAGGAGGGCCTTTAAAAACAGTTCAAGCTTGATTCTCATATTATATTGAAATTAACGGAAATCAGTCGACGATAAGAAATGAAACAGTCTATAATCTTAAATATATGAAATATAAATGTACGCTTTGAATAAGTGAGTGCTTTAAAGGTTAGCTTGGCTGGGTAAGGATGAATTTTCAGCAGGAAGCAGTTTCAGTTATTTTAAAAAAAATATTAGTGCAGTACAAACTTATAGCACAGATTAGTTTAGGCGCTGCATACTGAGCTCTTAGTCCATTTCAATTTAATGCACACGCACACACAAACACACCAGATGTTCAAAACACACAGCAAGGCAGTGAAAATCATTCTGAAAAAGTCTCTCTCTCTGAGTGAGTGAGTGATACCTTCTTTAGCTGGAGTGCTTTGCGGAGACTGGGTGAGAGACAGAGACTGAGAGAGAGTGGAGCCGTCGTCGGAGGTTAGCTCGTGTTCTCCATCTGTAGGGAGGGTGAGGAGGGTGTCGAGGGGCGGTGAGGGATGGATAAAAGGATTGCAGGGTGGTGTAGAGGATTGAAGTGGGTGAGTGGGATGAGAGGTTGGGGGGTGGAGGGATTTGAAGGGTGAGAAGGGGGTGAAGGAATGGGGGTGGAGGGGGGTCAAGAGATTAGTGGTAACACATGTTAGAATCAGTCCATGCACAGCTGCTTTTACACAAAGTTTACAAAACCCTTGCCTGCTGATCGTCAGGCTCTCGGATGCTCCATTGCTAGTTTATTATCTGTTATCTTCAGGTGGCTGAGCGTGCACTGTAACATTTTGTTGTGCCATCACATCCTAGTGATGGGACAGATGGCCTGAACGGTAACCTACGGGCTGCAGTTTGGATCCCCAGGGCAGCTAGTGTGCCCTGCTACATGCTACCACACAACCTGCTAAAAAATAAGGTAATTTATTAGCTCTTATTAATCAATTTTTAAATATATGAGGGATGAAAATACAAAACTCTCCAGGCACTTTTACATAAACTTTTAGTGGAAACACAGGAAGCATTTTTGCCTGATGTAACGCAACAACTAATTAAAACACTAATTAAAATGAACATTCATTTGTTCATTTTATATAGGACTTAACAAACTTATGCTAACTCATAATACCGTTTCTATTGATAATGGAAAATGTTCTTTGTATAATATTGTTGGAGTTGATACTAACCATATCATCCTGATGTTATCTTTACCTAATGTAGACTTCATAAGGTCAGAACTCTGCTGCATTTTAAACCATAATCATGCCTAAAAATAAAGACTTTTAATGCCCTTGATATCCTTACTCTACTTAAGAGAACCTTTTTATTTTCCCCATCAGTTTTTTGTTTTTTTAGCTCTTATCTCCAACAGCACCTTATGGTTGCTGGCTCTTAATGCATGAAAAACAAATTGAGCACTCAGCTTTTTGTACCTCTTACATGATTAAAAAAACAGCTTTTAAAACAAGTTTACTAAGTACAGTAAATGTTACATTGCAGCTCAGCATTAGTAGCTTCATTAAACACTGTTTAGTGTGAATGAATGACATTCCCATATCACTTTAACACATTCATTAGCACATTCAGGGTTACACATTCATTTGGTTGAGGCGTCACAGTAGTTCACAACTCGTTCATGCACAACATATAGGAGGTGGTGGCATAACAGTATGGTCTCTGTTCTGTATGTGCATATCAGATGTTAGATTCATACAGTTGAGATTTGAGGAATGAACTATATCACTAACTATACATATAGAGTAAGCTGCATACTTTTTGTCTGTTGAAAATTAATCAATCTGATGAAAGTGCATCTTGCACATCACTTATAGTAGCTCCTTTTCAATTGACAGCTGCAGTGTGTGTGTGTGTGTATATATATATAATAAATCAGGCCATTACAGACGGTCTGCAGCTTGCATCCAGATTGGCCACCGGGGATTCATGGGGCTGTGGGGGCAACAGTGTCATAGCAACGGGCTCCGCTCATGTGGCGGGTGTGAAGACCTGCTGTCTGTACGGTCTGCCATCTTAGTCATACCGGCCCCTCATAAATGTGCAAATGCGCGCGCGCGCGCACACACACACACACACACACACACCACACACACAGATACTTGCACCATGGTTTCATGCACATAAGAGCATTTGGATGATCCTATAAATACACAACACATGTGCAGGCGATGTACACACATGTATATACATGCACATATTAATCTGGTCCAATGTGGCAGGAGCCTGAACAGAAGGGGGACTAGTAGGGCAACCCCCCATTCACTTTCTATTCACTTTTGATTTTCCCTGCCTCAATGAAAGGCAGCGGGACACGGGTAATATGATTAGTATTGACCATCCGTGTGTGTGTGTGTGTGTGTGTGTGTGTGTGCAGACACAAGGTTAACGCAGATGAAGGCAGCATTGGAGACGTGTGGACAAGTCCTCGCGTTAAAAGGTATATAGGTGTGTCTTTGTATGGCTACCCCTGGCAGTGTGTAAGAATATTGCCACTGGGATCGCTGCTAAGGCGACAGCAGTACAGACCAGAGATTATAGGATGAGAGCACAGAACAAACTCAAGATGTACAATAATCAATCTGCAAGTCAAGATTTGAGGAGGGAGAATGACAGATTTGAAGTTTTACAAATCCTGATTTGATCTCAGTTTGCAATCTGCTTTTAGCCGATT
>NW_024042713.1:0-5120 GCF_014851395.1 Micropterus salmoides | reverse complement strand
CGACATTCATGGTCGATTCACGTTTCAACACTTCACAGCGTACCCACGGGGTCTTAAAAGTATTTAAAATTCTTAAATTTCATACCTTAAAAATAAGGCCTTAAAATTCTTAAATTTCATACCTTAAAATAAGGCCTTAAAAGTCTTAAATTTCATTCACAAAGTATTAATTTTTTTCTGTCCTTTCGTAGGATTAAAGAAATGCCGTAACATCATAAATAAACACTTTTTGTCTGCGTGACTTTACAATTTACTCCGTTTGGTGTGACTTGGATGTTATACGGCAGTACAGGTAACGTTACTGTTTACAGTCAGTGTTTAGCTTTACAAACTAGCTCTGAGCAAATCAGTCGGTTGTTGGGAAAGAAAGAAACCATCTCTTGAGAAGAGATTTAAAAGAGGCCACTGAGTTTGCCTGCCTGAGATCTCCAGGCAGGAAGTTCCACAGCTAAGGGGCCCGAACAGCAAAGGCTCGGCCTTTAGTGACAAGACGAGACTTTGGAACCACTATCATCGGTCCGGCTTGTAGGGAGTTATCAAATGAGAAATGTAGGCAGGAGCTTGTCCGTTCAGGGCTTTAAAAACAAGTAGTAAAATCTTAAAATCAATTCTAAAACTCACAGGTGACCAGTGAAGGGCTGCGGGGATTGGTGTGATGTGGTCACTCCTCTTTAGTGCGAGTTAAAAGTCTGGCTGCAGCATTTCGAATGAGCTGTAATCTATGAATATTTCCCTTACTGATACCAGAGTACAGAGCATTGCAGTAGTCGATTCTTGAGGAAATAAAAGCATGGATGACCTTCTCTAGGTTAGCAGAAGAGAGAAATGTTAGTTAGCTGTCTCAGCTGGACAAAACAGGACTGCACTACTTTTGTCACCTGAGAATCAAAAGACAGCTCTGAGTCAAAAATGACACCAAGGTTGAAAGCTTCTTTCCGAGAAGACACCCAGGCTACAGGTGAGGTTTTTGATGTAGCTAGTGCTGGTTCCGATGGGGGTAATACAATCATTTCTGATTTTGTGTTGTTTAACTGAAGGAAGTTGTTAGACATCCAGGCTTTTATTTCAGTGAGGCAAGAGAGAATACCAGAGACATCGGAAGAACCGGGCCTTAACGGGACATACAACTGGGTGTCATCTGCATAAAAATGGAAATATTATAAGTCTGAATGATTTTTCCCAGGGGTAGCATGTATATGGTGAATAACAGTGACCCCAAAATCGACCCCTGGGGGACCCCACAAAATAGAGAAGCATTAGAGGAGGAGGCTTCGCCAAGGATCACGGAAAATTACCTATTCGACAAATGGGAGACGAACCAATCCAGGGCCACATCACTGATACCAACATAGTTTTTCAGACGGCTAATTAAAACATCATGGTCCACTCTATCAAAAGCTGAGCTGAGGTCAAGAAGAATTAAAATAGAGCACATGCCTGAGTCAGCTGCAAGCAGTAAATCATTGGTGACCTTGATCAGAGCAGTCTCAGTACTATGAAGGTTAACGTTATGGGAAATTAAACTTACATCACCCAGATGGGCCGATCACAGGGACGAGGAAAAAAACAAACCGGAGCCCAACTCCTTATCCCCGCTGCCTTCAAGCAAATACTATATAATACTGTATTTCAAGCAGCCTTTAGATGCAAAAACAGAAAGAATAATCACTGAAACAATTGGCAGATTACATTACATTACCTCATCTGGCCAAGGTGTAACTAATTTAACTAATTGTAACAACTCAAACTGCACAATTTATTTTGTATTTTTGGTTTCACAACATAAGAGTTCTTAGTGCAACAAATATTGTGTTCATTTCATTCATAGGTATCAGTTACACTGGGGACGCTGCTGAGGACATGTTTCCATCACTTTTTAAAAAAACATTTGTTAAATATGTTCTGAAAAATGGCTTGCAACAAGAAATGTTAAAAAAACTAATGAAAATTTTTGAGAAAGAAAAAGGTTTATTTGCAAAATAAGAAAACCATGTAAAGCAATACAATGTAAATATAGAAGAAACAAATGCGCAAAATGTCGAAAAAAAGTAATTTAAGCTAAAAAAACAGCTGCTGATTACTGCATTATATTGTTTGAATTGTCACCTGAATTTTCTGTTTAACTTTATATAAATAAAGACAATGTCTCCAGAATGCAGGAAATTAAGGTTTTAGTGCTCAAAATTTTCTAGGGGTTGACCCCAGACCTCCCATATATATATTTCAGCATTGAATATTTCATCAAAATAGTGTTAAAATATCTTCTTGTCTTGTTCTCGTGAACCCAATATTGTGCATCGTGCATGTGAGCTAAGTGTACCGTCACACCCCTAATCTGAACCCCTATGTCCCCACCACTTTTCAGCACAAAGTGACGTCCTTGATTCACATTGTATGTTATCAAAGTACAAACACCCCAAAAAGCTATAGTTTGTTAAATATGAATGTTATATATAATAATATAAATATATATATATAAAATGTCCTATTAAATTCAGGTAACTTTGTAAATAATAATTTTCTCCAGCTTAAAATTCATATAGATTTTCCATTAAACGGCAGTGAAGTTGGTATTAAACTTCATTAAAAAGGTCTTAAATTTAACTTTGAGAATCCTGAGGGTTCCCTGCTTCAGTACAAACACAGGAAGTGTTGAACCACAGTACCGAGGTGTAGAGCCCAAAACATAATAACTGTAGTTACAGAGTAAAACTGGAGAAAAACACATGAAGCATGAGCGAGATGTGAGCTGGCTCTTACAGCCAGCTGTACTGATTCAAACTGATGCGTATCTAACATCCTTTAATCCAACGTGTTGAAGGTGTAAATCAGCGGTCGGCCTCAGCCTGCTTCAACCAGAGCGTGTTGAAACTCCACGCAAAGTTCAGCCATTCTTATTTAAGAATCACCTCTTAAAGCATTATGGGATAGCAGGCGATGTAGGACTTGATCGCATTACTGTAGTTTCTGGAACCCTCAACTGTAAGGACATCTGGTCTGATGTCAGTCTCATAAATGATTTAACCAAAAAGTTAACTTCACAAAAGTACACACAGCTGATGAACACATAACTTTATTTTATGTTTACAGCAGCAGAGTCTTAAAGGCCCGATGTGTCCACATGTGCTTAAATTTAATCATCACATCCTCACTGAAACACTTAGAGGTGTGATGTGGTTTATAAACGACATTGGTCTAATTATTTGTTGCTTTTAATCCAGCTCTAAATGGCAGCACCACACCTGAGATTCACAAACACACACACAGTTCATGTATCAACACATTTGTTCCTGCAGTAACTTTATGCTGCATTAGTTTACTACAAATACACTTAACAATAACGTTTCTAACTATTTTAACCTGAGCTTTGTTTAATTTACTAAGTGCAGCGCAGTTTAAGACATTTGAAGGCTTATTAGTGTTGATCGTTTATATAGTATGTTGAATTAAGTTAACTTCTAAAACTAAAGAAGCATCAAAGAGCATGAACTGGAACTCATAACTGAATCCACACTTGGTACAAAAAGTGCCATCATTTTATTTTAAAAGGTTTCGGCTGTCGGTCATTTCAGAGCCAAATATCCTGTTTACCCACTCCAGAGTTTTCACTTATTCTGGCTGATGAAATTGTTTAAAATTCATCATTACCAAAAGCTAAAAATAGGTTTTTAAATAGACAATTCTCACTGGAGTTGTTGCAGGAAGACGCCGGTGGTTTAAAAAGACAGAAATTGTCCTTTAAGCTAAATTAACTATTTAAATCCCTCTTAGATTAAGTAGAAAATCGTCACACAATCGTTTTAGACCATGATGCATTGCTGCAGATAAAACTACCCAACAGGATATAAAGGAGTTAAAATCAGCTCAACGTTACACAAACATCAGATACAATAAGGAAACACTGACATTTTACTTTCACACTATAAGTACATTTAGCTGATAATACTTTTACTTAAAGTTTTGAATGCAGTACTTTTACGTGAAGTGGCCTTTGTTAATAATCTGCTTTTATTTGACGTTACATCTCAGAATCAGGACGTTTTACTGTTTGGTTTCTTTTTGTGGAGATTTGTAAAAGCTGTTTGAGCTGACCACATTTCTTCATGGTTCAGATGGTTCCAGTTCATGCAGGAGCTCTCTCTCTCTCTCTCTCTCTCTCTCTATATGTACTCTAAATATACTGCATTATTATTTTCTATGGAAATGCTTCCATCTAGAGGTAGAAGGTGGAACTGCAATCACAATGTTTTACACAGATGCAGCTCAGGAGGAGCCACAGATTCAAGGTTTATAGTCGAGCCAGTTCTGTAGATTCACAAAGAAAAGTTGATGTTTCACAGATTCGGGTCGATAGATGTCATAAAAGTAAAAACTGAACGTTTTTCTGTCCGTTTTCACATCGTATCCATCAATCTGGCAAAAGCTACAACACTAGCTCCCTCCTCGGTCTTTATATCAGTAAAGATGAACAGAAAAGGTTTCATTTTAATGTAAATAATTAATATTAATCAGTAAAATTAAAATAAACACCACTGTACAACAGAGTGCACTGTTCTTTGTAGTTTAACTGTCTCCCAGTTAAACTTTGATCATCTTATCTTACTGATTTGATTAGTTCTGAATCAGGAGCTTCAGTGTTTGGAGGCTGCAGCTGTTTCAGGTTGCGTTCACCAAAATAAAAAAACACTTCATCTCATAATTCTGACTTCTGTCTCTGGTTTTTAAGAACAAAGCTTCGATAATTTACCAGACACCAGGTGTTACGCTGTAATCTGGGACCTGGTTTAAATTGAAACCAGTTTATTTAGCGTCACACTGATAGTTCGGATGCATCTGTGCTGCTCCTGAACCCGCAGAGACTCGGAGGAGGTCTGAGATGTTTGCACCTGAGCGATCACAAGCATGACATCACCGGCTCATTAAATCAGCTCAGGCCTCAGTGACTGATTAAAAATCTTAATCTCTAATCTAATTACGACATTAGGACACTTATGATGCAGCAAAAGTCAGAATTATGAGATTGGCCTCCAGTTTTTCTGAGTTTGACTTATTTTCACTTCAGCTGCTTGTTGTTTTAAACTGATTATTGATTAGAAATACTCCTGAACTACTTGCAATAA
>NW_024042712.1:0-33581 GCF_014851395.1 Micropterus salmoides | reverse complement strand
CACTACGCGTGTGGAGAGGATAATAATTCTGACCTACTGAGCACTTATGGAAACCAGTTTTAAGTTTACATGTTACTGTCATGGCACCCAAACTGTAGAATAAACTACTGTTTACATTTATTTAAACATCAGATAAAAACACACATTTTAAAATCTCACAGATATTATTTTACTTTTCTGTTTTTTATTTACGGACACTGTCTTTTTATTTTATGTTTAATCACTTTGTAATCATGTAAATAAAAGTGCTGTGCGAATAAAGTTATTATTTGAAGAGTTAACGTTATTGTCTCTTTTCTTTTCAGTCTATTTGAGTTATTTCACAGAATTCGGCCTTTTAACTGTTTCTGATTTATGTGAAGTAGCTGCAACTCTCTACTTATTATATAATGTTTTGTTAAATATTTTTATTTCAAACCCATTAAAAGAAGTGAATTTATGTAGTTTGTGTCTGTCTGGGTTTCGTGTCCATTCAGTCAGAACAGACAGAGTGAAGGTGGACGGAGAGGACGTCGTTCACCTGCCGGCTGTCTGGTTTGTGTCCGTCAGTCCGTCTCTCCTCGTCTCTTCTTCAGCTCCTGCTCGTACCGCTGCAGCTGAGACAGGAAGCCGGGGTTCGGATCGATCACGTGACGAGCCGTCTTCACCTTCTGGGGAAAGAAAACGGCAACAAGTGTTGAGATACTGAATGTTTGTTAATGAATGTTCTTAAACTCGGTAATGAAGTTGTTATTTTGAGGAAATGTATTCAGGTTGCACATTAATAAATAAAGTTACTGTTCTTCTTCTGTAATCCTGGACAGATGTTCCACAGTCACTGAGAATGTAAGATTAAACATGCAGGAAAAATAAGAAATAAAAAGTAATGAGAATATTAATGTTAGTGAAAAAAAACACGTTTATACTACACTAGTCACAACACAAAACATACAAGGCAACAAAATATTAATGTTAACAGGAATATGACTGAATGCTGCATTATTTTAACATTAACTGAAACATGCAGAAGCTCAGACAGAATATAAAACATGCAGCTACAGGAGGACTCATGAATGGAAATCAAAAATATTACAAAAACACAAGTCAAACATTTGGTACTTTGAGAATGGTCGATCGATACCTGTTTTTCTCTGACTGATGTCGATATTTAGAGAGCAGGATATTTAATGCTGATATCAACACTAGCCAGTCATGCTGTTAAACCACATCTGCTGACATTTAGGATGATATATCAGCCTTGTGACTGCGGGTATCAGCCGATGCCGATTGTCTCAAAATGCCAGATATCGGCCAGATTAATCTGTCTATCACTAATTTGGAGCATAAATACAGACCCACTGAGCAGCTGCTGTCAGCGTGCCGCTCCAGGGCACCTTGGCAATCGATACGCGACCTGAAAACAAGCTTCAGTTTCAGCAGACTTGCTGTTTCAGATCAAACAGTCTGTTGTTTCTGAGCTTTGAACAGCAGATCAGAGAACAGTGAGACACCTTCAAATGTTCTACTGATCTCTCATCGTTCTGCTAAATTAAAGTATGTATTTAGAAACAGCAGGTTTTACACGTTTCTGTGGGTCGTTGGATCTCTGCACCTGCAGCTCCCGACATTTAACAGCCGAGTGCTGACGTGCTGATTTTTCTTTTCTCTGATCTGAATAAAAGTTATAAAAGTTTACAAAAACAGCAAAATTTGCAGAAAAGTCTGAAAAACATTCAAGATGTTCTGAGCGGATCGTAACAATCTGTAGCTGCTGGAGCCGGATCTGTGTCGCCTAAAGGTCGGCAGCTCTCCTTAGTGACACCCGTGTTATTACTGCATATGAGAGCTGCTCAAGTCATCGAAATACTTTCAAAATCACAATATCCAAATCCCAGAAGCTGCAGTTCAATGATGAAGGTAAAATATGTGCTGCAGAGGCGCCTGAACATCCTGTTCTGCACATGTAAGGAAACGTGTTTGTTTGGAACAAACGTCACATCGTCACGATTTTAATATGTTTTTTAGTGAAAGTGAATCGTTTACCGATAATGACTCACGATTATCGGTGAGTCATAACATGACTGAATGAAAATTTGTGAATGTAAAACAAAGACGTCTCATCTAAAGATCGCCTTAATTTGAAGACTCGTATTTTCCAATTAAAGTTCCCCTCCAGAAACATTTTACTCTGCAAAGATGAACATTTTGTTAAACATATTTGGATCACACTTCATTTTGTTTACTGACTGGTGAAAAACCCAAAGCATGGTAAACAAACATGGAGGAGGTTTAAACATCTGTGGTTGGTGGACAGAGGAGACTCTCAGGTGTCGCCTCGCCGAGTGTTACCCGCAGGTGTGACCTCCACCTGGCTCACCTGCACTGCTTCCGCCAGAGTCAGTTTGCGGTGCTTCATCAGGTAGGCGATGCAGATGGTGGCGGAGCGGCTGCGGCCGTTCTTGCAGTAGACGACGCAGCGTCCCCCGCGGTTCGCCTCCTTCTGGATGGCGTCGGCGCAGCGGTCGAAGTGGCTGTACAGGTCCTCGCACGGGTCGTCGTAGACCGGGACCTGCAGCTTCTTGACGCCGGCGGAGGGAAACGGCTGCTGCTTGGACACGTTGATGCAGAGCGTCACGGCCTCCTGCTGGATGAGCTCGTCGCTGCAGGCCGAGCGGGCGTTACTGATGAACACGGCCTTGGTGACTTTACACAGCTGCAGCATCCTGAGAACTGACCCTCACAGGCTTCCTTACTCAGGCGCTGACGTCCACAGGTATCTGCCACCTGGTCAGACAGAGAAGCAGGTGAGCTTTTTACTTGACAGTAGGAACATCTACTGCTGAGACAATCAGTTACTAATTAAAGGGTTGATCAACCATTTTTTTATAAAGTTACTTTATTCAGAACTCAGCATGTGCACTTCACTGCACTGTAAATATGTCTGTTTCTTTTCTCAGGTAAAAATAAATGTTAAGTTTTCTTTGCAATTTAATATCAGTGTGAATTTATTTCTTTTTAGATTTTAAGATCCAGACTAAAAAGTAGGTTCTCTCACTCTTTTATCCAACAGCAGATGCAACTTTGTAAGGAAGACGTAAAGATTTTATTTAATTTTAATCGTAGTTTACTTTGAGCTGTTTGGACAATTCTGTTAATGTTTTTAACTGTTTTATTATTGAACAAATAACAATTAAAAAAAGAAACAGAGACAGAAAACGGATTCTTCAATCATGTTACGAGTGTTGTTGTTGCATCGTTTGTCCACCAGAGGGCGCTCGGCAACTCCCCTTGTTGGCAACACACAAAACACATTTTACATATCTTTTTAAACTGCATTATATCATGTTATCTTGGTGAGGTCTCATAACTACAGAACACGTTAGGATTAATCTTTGTTCATGTTAAAAAAAAAGAGAAGAATATCTGGCGATCATTTGGAATATCGGATTTTATAATCCTCAAAAATAAAAATCGGTATTAGTCTTAAAGATCCCATCTCGGACAGGCTCTAACAGGATCAGAGTTCTGTTTGCATGTTTTTATGGATAAATAAATTTAACCATTCAAGCTTTTATTAGACTCTCTCTCCTGTCATCTGATGGTTTTTTGGAATTTTGGTCAAACTGACCATGAAAACAGACATATGCAAAAATAAACCTCTAAAATCACTAAACCAAACTTTTGCTGTAAGGCAGTGTGACATCATCCTGCGAGGTGCTGCATTAGACAGTCCTGTGAGTGCACATCCCTGGTAGATTATCTTTTTAACATGAACAAGTCTCTGCTCTTTACCTCAAGATAAAATTATATCCACCATGACATTTTCAGAGCTGTAAAATCTTCTCTCTCAGTATTATAAAGCTCTGTGCTGTGAGGTGGCGTTTGGACAAACCTTCAGACTCCTCGATCTGTGACTCTAACGGGACTCTCTGGACCACATTTCAGCGTCTCACCTGAAGCAACCTGAGACTGTAAAATGCTCCTTACCTTTTAAATGGATCAAAGAAATGTGTTTGTGCTTTTTCTTGCTCTTTCTAAAAAATGTTTTACTCATTTTAGCTTTTAAACACACAAAGCAATAAAGATCAGGATCAAATATACATAACATTATGAATCAAACATTCGTGCCTACTATGAAGAACAAATCTACAGTGAACCTACAGAGGCGGCGGTCAGTGAACGCCTCACCCCCTCACAAGGACAGACAGACTCACCAGCAGCTGCCAGCTGATCTTCAGGTCAACTCTCTCTCTCTCTCTCTCTCTCTCTGGGTTTTAGAGGAAGGTGTTTCCTGTTTCTGGTCCTGCAGACTGAGGACGGAGCCGGTCAGGTTGATCCGGTCTGTTCAGGTCTCCTCATGACCCCCAACTGCTCCGATCCAAACACACACACGCTGCTATATTTACAGCACGGACGACTCTGACAGCTGCTCTGCTCTGGGTCCTAAAGCTGCTCAGATTCATGACTGACGAGTGAAACATGAACAGGTGGAAAACGGTGAGGACAGTAACGTGTTCCCGGGTACAGCGCCCTCCAGTGGTAGACAACACAACATGCTGATGTCTCCTCTGAGCCACAGAAACTATTAAACCCACCAGTGAGCCCCACTGCTGCGCTCGGGTCACATTGTTTGTGTAGCACCACATGTGGATTCATCCGCTGCTGAAAATAGACCACAACAAATGCACTATTTCCTCCTGGTTGTTTGATTGTGCCGCAGCAGTATGAGGAAATTAAACTATATAAAAACTATAAATCTGTTCAGATTTACATCTTCAGTCGGAACCGAGGGCTTTTAGCTGAGAGCCAGACGTGCGTCTGTTTTTATTTCGGTTATGTCAAGAACCGTTCATCCAATCGACTTCGCACGTGGCGGGTGCGGCAGGAGTGCAGTGGCACATTTTGTTTTTGTTTTCAGAAATACAAAACATAAAAAAAGATTATCCCCGACTCTGTTATGTGTCGTTATGAGCAACACATTCTCACTCATGAGTCTTCACATATGGACACTCGGTCCGTCAGTGTATTTGCTACAGAAACGGTTAACAGTGGCCTCAAAGTAGCGAGAGAATAACATGACGCAGCTGTCGCTCTGTGTCCTCGCTCAGAGATACCCCTCTGTTTGACCGTCTCTCTGCTCCAGGACGCTCTGAAGCTGGAAAACAGATGAAAACATGAAAGTTTTCTGGGCTGGGCAAAGGCCCCCATGTGTCAAGAGCCTGGAAACGGCCCTGAGCAGAATTAGCCACAGCAGGTGAAGTGTCTGTCAGTGTTGTTTCCTCCACAGGTTGTAGTTAAATACTCGTCATCCCTCATTTCTTTGGTTTTACAAAGTTAAAGCACTCAGCTGTTTGATTCAGTCGTTCAGTGTACTTAAATGAAATATGTGGCCAGAGGATGGTTGCAGGTTTGTGAGACACAGCGGCGGGAAACGTTTCAGGTGTTTCGCTGTGTTCTGTGACCCGATTACTAATGATCAGGAATAAAAATTTATAAAGTAGCATTTATTTAAATTAATCTTCCTTCACAAACTTTTAACCAGATTTTCATGTGTTGTAATGTTTTTTACTTAAATGTTTTTCATTGATGTTTATTTAATTTTTCTATTTATTTAAATAGTTTTTTGTTTATTACTTTCCCTACTTATGGGCAACCATTACATTAATTTGTGTCAAAAATATAACATAGTCCTGTGGTGGTTCCTGTTTGAATTATATATATATATATATATATATATATATATATATATATATATATTATATATATATATATATATATATATATATATATATATATATATATATATATATATATATATAAATAAATAAAAGAAATGATAAAAGTTTAGATTTTAAAAGCATCTGGAACAAACAATCCTGACAGGAACACAGAGCTTTTTTTAAAGAACTGTAATTAACTTTAGTTCATTTCAACATGCAGTTTGACTGCTGTTGTTTAGGTATCAACAGTTAGCATTAGCAGCACGGCACAGATATATAAATCATTGGGCATCCTTTGATTCATATGCATCTAATATCTGCAAAAATCACATAAAAAATCCAATATTCAAAGCATCAAATAGCATTTTGAACTATATGTGAACACATTTTTTTGATGACAGTAATTTATTGTCATCGCCCAGCAATACTTTGACACTTAAACTGAAACCGACACGGTCAGAAAATGGACGACACTGATGTACAAACATGGAAAAGACAAACGGAAAAATCTGTCAGTGACGACAAAATACAAAAACAAGTGAAGGAAGTGATTTTATTGTCAGGGTTGAAAAGTCATCACACATGCAAACAGCGATGTCGAAGCCGTGTATCATCAACATTTTATTAGCAAACCAGAGAGAAGTTAACAAACAAAAAAAAGAGAATGAATCTGTGTTTCTGTCGTTTATGTACAGGTCCAAATATACTACAATATATACTATTATACAACTGGATTACAATTCATGTCATTAGTACAGCAAAGAAAAACTTCATATCTGTTACAGCAGTGTCATCCGAGCGAACTTTCCTTCCTTTTGATTCGTCCGAGCGAGCGACCGCTTTCCTCTCCGGCTGATGACGATGATGATGATTCAGGTGCAGCTAATATGAGCATGCTACGCTAACATTCCCTCTTTATTTAGTTTTTTACCTCAATCAAAGTGCTGATTCTCACATTTGTTCACCTCAACGGCTAAAAATAAAACCTCAAAGAGAGCCGAAAAACAAAAAGACCGCGCTTCACATTTTGAGACTCGTCAAAAAAAACACAAGACAACAACAACAACAACAAAAAAAAAAGGTCAAAATAAAAGATTTTTAGGGTCAAACAAGTTAAAATTAAAGGAGTTTGAGGTAAAAACAGTAAAACATCAAACAAACTGATCCTCACTGTAAAATAAACCGATTTTAAGGCCTGACGAAACACCACGTCGTTCCTACAGCAACGTGGAGATGGAAAACATTTTGTTGGCAACAAAAATGTAAACTAGCTTTCAGTCTTTAAAGGAACAGTTCAACATTTTGGGAAATACGCCTGTGTGTACTACATATGTAGCTACTGCTCGCAGCTTAGCTTAGCATAAAGTCTGTAGTGCAGCACGGTTTGTTTTAACAAAGCTGGGCTAGCTGTTTCCCCCTGGTTCCAGTCTTTATGCTAAGCTAAGCTAACCCGAGACAACATCTAACCCTCAGCAAGAAGAAGAGCGAGCGCATTTCCCAAAAAGGGATCGTTGTGCACAAAGGATGCTGGGAGAACAGCTGCAGAGGTCTTTATAAGCATCACAACTTCAGGAGGTATCCTCATCAACCACCCACAGCTGATTTCCGCTCAGCCTCTTCCGCCGTCTCGTTTGGATATCTGGGTTTAATGAATCGTGGATTTAGCTGCTGTTTCCCTCGAGAATAAAAAATAAATAAAAAAATCAGTGCAAAAACAAAACGCATGCACGCGTTTCTTAACCACGTGCAGAATCAAAAACACGTTTCTGCCTCCCAAGAACTCTCAAAATGTCTCGTTCATTACATCGAAAAGTCAAACGCTGACAAAGAGCAAGCTGACCGTCCTCGTAGAAAACAGATATTTTAAAAACTGAGTGTTTCAAAGTGTTGTTAGTCGTTGGCAGAAACCAAGAATAAAAATAGAGTATGAAAATTGAGTTTAATAAAACCTACACTAAGTGCATTAACGAAGACAAAGACTCTTTTATCCTGCTGCAAAACACCCCCCCCCCCCAAAGAATTTGGACACACCCTGTGAGTCACGAGCACCCGAGGGAATGTGCACTACAGGGCTGTCCACATACTTTTGGCCGCACGGTGTAGTCTGCTACGTGTTCCTGCGTTAGCTTATTTATGTGACGAGTATAAATGTAAACAATAAAGTCCAAAATGATGAAGAAAAGCTGCTCATGAGCTCAAAGTGAAGCAACGTGTTGGAGCTTTAAACTGTGACGAGATGCTTGCAAAGACGTCTGCAGCCGCTCGGCAGCGTGACAACCAAAGAGAAGAGTCTTCATTTTTTATTTCTGTGGATATTTAACGTCCAACCTCTCTGCTCTGATTTTTGGAAGTTTGGTGAAAATTTCTTTTTGCATAGAAGACTCCTCTCAGCTCCACACCCTGTGTTTAAACTTGAACCTTGTTCATCTTTGGCCGCTTCTTCTTTTTTTCTTTTTAAATGGGAGGTTATTAAACATGAAGCCAATGAACCAATGACAGGTAAAGGTACGGTCACATGACACCCTCAGTGCTGCAGATATTCCCCTGTTCACTTCTGCAGAGAAACACGGACACACCAAGTTATTATTCTAGCGGGTTTCACCATCACGTTCACTCTCACACAGTCCAACACTCTGTGATCAGCATTCAGGCGTGTGTGCAGGGCAGTGTTGCTGAGCGGGGGGGGATGTGGCCGCAGCTTCAGAGCAAAGAAAAAGAAGAAACCTGGTGAAGCTCGTGTCCCACAGAGAAATCACACGTAATCATTAAATCACCCTGCGACCTCCCACTGACTTCAAAAGCTTTGTAGCTGCTTGCATTTACAGTAAAAGTAGAAGAAAAAAGAAATGACGGGTTGTCCTCGACTAAAGAAACCTTAGCATTTTGATATTTGGGCACTGAGTGAGTGAAACGACTGATCCACTCGTGTTCTGGGTTTTCGATGTGAAGCACCTCGTGGATCTGGCTTCTTTAATTCACTTAAACAGATTCAGACACGCCTGCAGTTTTGCACCTTTAAGCTTTGGTTGCTTAGAAAATAAATGTTTTCCTCCAGTTTCTTATAGTTTGTTTCCTGAAAGCTGGAGTTTTCTCTCCCAAATTCTAAAATAAACTCAACAAAAGGCCGAACGTTATTATTATTGTGTTGGCATTCAACATCTCCCAACAGCTCGCTTAGAGCTTTAAACGTGCATCCACGCCCGAGGTCATATTTGTTTTCCCTCGTTAAAATGAGAAGCTGTTTAAATGTACGCACTCTTTTAATTTACAGGAAGAAACCCAGGCGGAGCAGAGGCAGGACCACCTGCAGGCGACGAGTGTTTTCGACAAAAGTTTCTTTAAAGTTTTGCTTGTGTTTGTTATGTGTCACACTCACCTGCACTCAAAGTGGAACTTCCCTCTAAACGTGTGTGAAGTGGGCGACACATGAAGCGTTTTCAGGCACTTGACCGTCAGACAAATGTGTCTTCGTGGTAATAATAATCTGCAGAAATAGTCTTCTGTTCTGCAGATTAACACTCAACCTGTAAGCTTATAGTTCAGATATTGAAAATAACAGAACTAAGTCAACCTACAGCTACAGCCTGATTAATACTGTCAGTAGCAAAACCATGATATATATAATATATATAAATATATATATTATATCAGACAGTATTCTTTTTTTTTTTTTTTTTATACATAAAAATATATTATCAAATACTTTTCATAAGGAAATTTAAATTTGGTTGTGGCCACTACTTCCCAGGACTTTTTACAGTCTGCTGGACAAACGCTTTCTAAACAACATCAAATATTCTTTACGGACTTCTTGCCGATACGCGACGTTACACTGCAGTCAACTAAACTAACACTTCAGAGGTTTAAATAAAAAACAAACCGTTAACACTCTTTTCCTGCAGGTGGCGCAGGCTGGTCTGAAGCTGGGTTCTGGTGCTTCACATCAAATCCCACACCGTGTCGTGGAAAACAAGAACGCTAAATGTAAATCAGGCGGGCGAGCGAACACAGATCCTCGCAGTCCTCAGACAGACAGATGGACGGCGGACGAGCAGGTTTTGGCAACGAAGGCGTCGATGCGAACAGAGGCCGGTGCACTTTTCAGAGCAGCACTTTGAAGGAAGCATGTCTGCAGGACATTACGCTGCCGCGCGTCCAGCAGCTCTCCTCTCGGTGGCAGATTAAGACTCTTCTTCTATCTACAGGAACGCGTCCTACGCGTGAACCCGAGCGCTTTTCACAGCCCCGGATTACGGTGCGAGTCCAGACGTCCGCAGGTGGGAATCGCAGGGATAAGAGATACAATCCTGACGATCCGACTCTGCGATAAATTGCGAGACAGTCGTTTACGATACATCGTCAACCGAAGAGCAAAACGTTTCCTACAAAGGCAAAATGATCTCTCTGAAAAGCAGGAATCAATCATGTGTTGTGTTTATTATTTACTGAGTGGAGTGGACAGCTGAGGTGAGAGAGCGTGTGCCACAGTGCATAGAGTTTCAACACACACGCAGCGGCAGAAGTGGGATGTTACTGTGAGAGATGTATCGCAGAGGGCGTCTCAATATATCGCCTCGTGGATTATCGTCCCGGCCCGAGTCTGCAGAGAGGTGAGGAGGACGCTCGGCTCGCTCTTTAGTCATGCGGTAAAGACGACGAAACACGATGAAGACCAAAGCTTTAGCATCCGACCTGAGGCGTTATGGCCCGAAGGTGCCGGCGAGGCGGGGGCGGGGGCGGGGCGGTGCTGGGGGGGGGGGTCAGGAGTGATCAGGAGTGATCCATGGGTTCGAAGGCGTTGCTCTGCTCCGCATCCTGACTCTCCATCTCCTCCAGTTCCTCCGCCTTCCTGTCCGGTTTGCCGGCCGCCGTGGCGCCTGCTGCAGCTGGAGGTTCATGGTCGACGGTAGACGTCGGTTGGCCCGCGCCCGTCTTCGTCCCGCCTGTCAGCTCCTGGCTGGCCCCGCCCCCTGCTGCGGCGGCACTCTGCTGCTGCTGCTCTCTGAGGTGGCGCTCCATGGAGGCCTGGATGGACGACACCATCTCCTGCAGCTTCCTCCGCTGCTGCTCCATCAGGCTGGGGTCCAGACCACGACCGTCCTTCATGGTGACGAAGCCCGGAGCCATGCGGACCAGCTCCCTGGTGGCGTCCTCGGGGATATCAGACAGGTCTGGGGGGCCTCGGGACACGCTGGCGCTCAGGTCCACGCCGCTGCTGTGCTGGCGCGTGATAGGCCGGTGTTCTGGAGGGGAGGAGCCCCCAGAGCTGCCCAGAGAGTGGCCTTTACCCTGGAAGGCGGTGACGTTCTGCAGCTGCTCCTTCTTACGGACAACGCCGCCGCTGCCCAGCCGCAGCACGCCGTGGGATGGGCTCCCCTCTCTGCTGCCCCTGGTGGCCGCCTCCGAGCGCAGCTGGACCAGAGCCTCCTTCACCAGCTCCTCCACATCAGGGCCGACGGGGAAGTGCCCGGCGGCGTCCACGCAGAGCTCCAGACGCTCCTCTGCCGCGTTATAAACAAACGTCTTCCCCGTCAGATGAGGCAGCGTGCAGTGCTTCCCGTCCATCAGGCCTGACAGGGAGAGGATCAAAGACACAATTCAATCAGAACATCCAGCTGAGCGAAAACTGCAGAAAGTGATCAAGCAAAAACATGAGGGAGGTTAAAGAAGCAAACGTAACGATCAGGGCCGGGAGCTTCTGAAGCGTCGTCTGTCCATCGTTCCATTAAACCTAAATGTGAAAAGTCGGTCTGAACTAAGAGACCTTAAAAGTTACAGACGTTAGAATATGAAATAAACTAAATCTTGACTGAAGAAAAATCACCCGAGCACCACAGAACATGAACAGAGCTGCAACGATAACTATAATGATTTATTTTTTTAAGCAAAGATGTTAAACATCGCTGCTCTATGTGAGGAACTGCTGTTTTTCTTTGCCATGTATGATAGTAAATAAAGAGTCTTTAGGTCTTGGAGATTTGAAGACCTTGAAAAATTAGCTTTTTTCACAATTTCTTGACATTTTATAGACTAAACAATTTATCCATTAATAGTGAAAAAAAGTCAGCAGATTAGTCGACGGAATGAAAATAATCGTTGCAGGTTTGAATATAGTGCTTATACTCGCACATTTCCACTCCTAAAACAATACTCAGGCACTCAGTTTGGGACTTTTGTTACACTGAGGCAGTTTCTGTGCGAGTCCATGCTGGCCTCAGAGATGCCTTCTTGTAAAAATGAAAGAGCGGGAAGCGGCCAGCAGATGGCGTCATTCTGACTCTACCAAAAACTTTGCAAGAGTCACTGCGGAGGACTCATTCAAGTCTTCAGACATTACCAAAACCACAAGGGAACTCATGAATCCAGTTAGACAGGTAACTGAAAACAGTCACATGCACTGCAGTAACCCGGGCTCTGTTCTCCACATTATAATTTTTCATAGAAACAAGTCCTTCAGTCCAAACCAGCGCAAGTGCAGCTTGTTGACACTCGGCTGGATCACGACCGAGATGTTTGCTCAACAATGAAACAGAGTCGATGTAATTAGGATTTTAGAAGAGAGCGTGCAGGTTACTGACAGATCTCTATGATCCGCTTGAGGAGTTTTCACAGCTACACTTTTATAATGAAGAGCTACCTGCAGGATAAACCGAACAACAACAACAACACCTCTAATCTGTCCTGGAAAATCCTCTCCCAGCTTTCACAGCTGTTTTGCTTGGGATTTATTGTTTTGTATTTTACCGTGCTCTTGAAATGGATCGTAGAGTTTCACTGGTATTGTGTTGACCACTAAATCTCTGGTGACATCTCTTGCATGATTATCACTGAAACGTCTCTTGCACCATCAGAACTGCATCACCCATCATGCACCTGCATGACTCACTGGTCATATCTCAAAGTTTAACAGTGATCAAAGTGTGGACACACTGTGTGAACTATGAGATTTATAAAATGATATAAAATGAGATTTATGTCCATGTCATCGTCACAGTAATCATGGTTTCAACTCTCTACTCATGTTGCCCTTTTTTTCAAAATAAGAGCGCCTGTTATTCATGATAACCTCATCCAGGATTAACAAAAACCAAATTATCTGGATGAGAAGAAACCGGATTATTCTAACAGGGTCCTGGTTACAGCAGAAACGTGTTTATATGCGGCAGGTCGGTAACCGCCATTATAGAAACCAGGTGTTTACTGCAAACAAACGTACCCATGTCTTTCTTGACGATGTTGTAGAAGACGCCGCCCTGCTGGAATAAGTGCGGCAGCTTCTTTGCGTACGACCAAACGTCCTCGCCTGGAACAGACAAGAGAGAAAGCGTCAACACAAAATGATCGAGGAACCAGCTGAAACTGGAAAAACCCAAATGTTCCGACCTTAGATAAAACCAGAGGTGACAGCTGAGTTTTAAAGCATTGAATGTCTCCCAGGCGGACGTGTTTAAAACAAACTTCCACAGCGCGAAACCACTGATTTGGAAGTAAAACAGAAAGTGAGCACACGTGAACGCACACGCAGCCACCGTGAGTAAACCTCCCAAACTGAAGGTCGCAACCCCTCAGTGGGTCACATGACGGGACAAGACAACACAAGTTTTTTTTATCTCACTTCTCTCTAATCTTTGCTTTGTTGAAAACTTCAGACTATTCAGCCCTGCAATAACAAAAAAGTCAAACAATTCTTTGAACTGCTTAAATTAATCACACCTGACAGAAACGCACGCAACCTGTGATGACACAGAAATAGCTTTTTTAAAAAGGGGTTAAAAGCCAAAAAGGTTTTAGACCAGTTTAACTCTAATCCAATGATTTGGAAGGGAAAAGGTAAATATTAAGTGGGGTTGCAACTAAATCGAAGCGTTGATTAAATGATTAATTCATCGACAGCTGTTCTCTTTCCAGCTTCTGCAGTGTGAACGTTTTCTCATTTTGTTCCGTTATATAATCTGCATATTTTAAATAATGAACATTGCAGCTGAAGAGTCCAAGCCAAGGTTTTTATATTCAGTTAACCATCATACAAAGACAAACAGCGATTTCTCACAATTCAGCAACAAAGGTTTGGTATTTTTGCCTGAAAATTTACTTAAATACTGAATTTAATGTTTGAATAGTTTCTGACGAACAACCGTGCTGATATTTTATTGTTTTGATCCAAATTACTGCCAGGGACAATTTTGGCATTTTTCTACTAATGCTGAATGATTTTGACAAAATATCTTTTGATCTTCTGATACGACTTTAGAGGGAATAAATATTTTTCCATTAAAATTCTTATTTTCATTAAAAGACATGTTTTTAATGAATAATGTTGGTGACAGTTTCCCAGAGTCAAAGGTGACGTCTTCAGATTTGTTTTGATTCTCAGTTTACTTTCATTCAACTCAGCAGCAAATTTAGCAAATTGGAAAATAAATTTAAAGGATGAATTAAAGTTTAAAATCTTTTGGCAATTGATTTTCTGTTGATCAACACGTCGTTTCAGCTCTAAACGAAAACAGCCGTTCGTTCACTTGGTACTTTATATTTACCTTCCAAGTAATTTGGTCTGGAGTTAAACTTGTCTTTTCTAAAACCGTCTGACTTCCTCTGATACTACACGCTGTTGTTAATGTGAGTCTACTGGCGTCACCACGTCAAAAATAAGACCCCGCGTCAAGGTGGGTATTTCATGTCACTGCTGCTGGAGAGACTTTTAGAAATAAAGTCTCTGAAGGTCTGAAAAAGGTCGGCAGCGGACCAAACCACTGAGGTAAAACACATGGACTAAACACTGACGCACATCATGGTTACATTTAATTGTTTTGACAATTATTTCTGGGGACAATTCAGCGTCCGCTGGGTATTTGTAGAGACATGTCCCTGCTGTAAGAAAGCTGTGATGGTAAAATCATTACAACTCGCTTGTGTGAAAGCTCTGCAAAGCTACAAAGCTCACGGATTAGTTTCCAACAGAAAACGCTGCCTCGTTTGTATCTCGGCCGTTTCTTCCGTTACTCATCGACGCCACTGCGTAACGCGCTAAATTTGCATAACGCCTGTGACGGCTACAGCGGTGTTTCCAGCTGAGCAGGAAGCCTTAATTAAAGCAAACCTATTCTAGTAGGAGCCCTAAATAAAAAGTGTGAACCTGAAAATGAACATAAATACGGCCTCATTAAAACGTCTTTGTGATTTATTTATTTTTTTACTCTGCATTTTCACTCATTCACGTGTTTTGTATCTCTCACGTCATACGTTTGCAAAATAAAACATCCATCTTCTGTCCAAACATATCAAGCAGCAAAGATTTCCTGCTCGAGAAGCGCGAGGCAGATCAGATATTGGCGTCTGAACATCTCTACGGACGCGGAGCAGTGAAGACTCTCGCTGTCTGCTGAGCGGAGGATTATTGAACATGAGCTCTAACAGGAAGTGCAGCGTCAGGCCTGCAGAGCTCAGACTGCAGATGAAACCTTCCTGAATATCGACAGACGCTGACTGTTGGCCGGCCGAATCTGTTTATCTGAACGCAGCCGCGACCTTTGACCCTGTTGGCAGGTGAGACGGGGAGGGGTCGAGAGGCCCGAGTCAGCACTTTGAGAGCACACACACACACACACACAGACTTTCTGGTAGCGTTCAGGGCAGCTGATCAGAAACAGACGCTCTGATGGGCATCACCTGCCGCTCAGCCGATGCCTGCAGTTTGTTATTCACCTGCCTGCTGTGACCAATCACAAAGCAGCGCGTATGTGCGCTGTGCACCTGGACACGAGCATGTGAGCAGAGTGGAACAAGTGTCCTCTCAGCCTCTCTGCTGCTCAGACAGAGAAATAACCGGATCAGATTAGAGGCAGCGCAAACACATTCAACATTAAACCGATGTGGATTCACTCCACATGTTGACACATCTGGTCCAGTTAACTTGCAAAAAGTCTGTTTTTAAAACACTTGAAACAGGTTTCACACACACTATAATCCTCCTGGTCATGTTGGCCATTTAAAGAAGCCTTCATAATCTTCCTAAACCAAAAGGGACTAAATCTACAGTCCTCGTTTTGTGTTTCTTAATCTGAAGTTTACACGACGAGTTGGACAAATAGACTCACATGAGCAAGTGATCGACAGACAGTTTTAGAAAAGACAAATTTAAGTCCAGACTCTCAGTGAGAAGAAAAAAAATGTAAGGGAAATATTAAGTAGTAAATAACGTAACGGTTATTTTCATTTCGAGCTGAAACGATGTGCTGATTAAATGATCAGTCGATCAACAGAACGTTAATATAAACATCATTTCATTTATGTGTTTATTTGACAGGAACAGCCAAGACTTTGTTGCTGAATAGTTTTTCTTTGTCCTGTATGAAAATATTGTGTTTTTAGTGAAAAAGTCCCTTTTTGTGTGCAGTGTTTACTTGTTGATCTGCTGCAGGAACACAGAGGTTGAATTTAATTTGACTAAAACTTTGGAAAATACCCGTTTCATTTAATCAGACAGCTGATGCCTCACATTAACTTCAGATAAACTTCTGAATATCCACTTTAAGCACAGAGAGAGAACATTAGGAGGGGATCTCTCAGCGGCCAGGAAGCAAAAACCTGTTTCAGTGTCAATATGAGCACCTGATTATTACGGACTTAAATAAATGAACCGACTCTGCGAACTACTGCTTCAAAACGTGACCACTGAGCCGACTGTCTCAACTAAAACTAATGTTTAAAAGCTCCAGCAAACTATTTTCTGTTAATACAGACCAGGTATTGATTTAATTAATATCAATCAATTGCCAGCTGTTTTTAAAATCAATGTAATAGGTCTGAGTAATGTTTTAAATCAGATTCCAGCTTCTTACATGTGAATATTTTCTGGTTTCTTTCAGCTTTGGGTCGACGCTGATGGACATTTTACAGGCAAACAACTAATCCATTGATCTGGAAATTAATCAACAATTAAAATACGTTAAAGCTTTTTTTTTAGCAGCTTCAGCCTGTAATTTACAGCCACTTTACCACTCAGATATAAAAACACATTTTCTTCTCATGTTGCTGAACAACATCAGAACATGAGACTGATGCTTTTACTGATCAATTTAGCTTCTAGTCTATAAAATGTAAAAAAAGACACAGCTAAAGAGAGCTTTGAGGTATCAAAAGTTAAATTTGGTTCTAATTTAAATGCTTGTTTCGGTCAAAGAGTCACTGTGGAGGTTTGAACTAACTTTAGTCTGAGTCGGAAAACCACAATATTGAGTCAATGTTACATCTCAGTCAAACTTAGATATGACATAAACTTCTATTCTGAGATCTGAAACGTGAATCTGATCTGCTGCTCAAACACTAAACACAAACATTTATATATTTTAAAAAGCCAATGTGAAAATGCTTTCAGCTTTTAAGTGTCACATCACCTGACTGGATCCTCGGACTGTTTCCTCTAAATGTTTCACTGATAAGTTAAAGGAGAATCGATAAAATGATAAAGAAAGGAACCGTTAGCCCGACTTGCCAAACAGCAGCTGGATAACGGGACTCTGTTTGTCTTGAAATCTGAACTCAGTTCCTCGGGGGAGGCGGCCTACATGTCACTTACCCATCAAGGTTGCTAGGAGACAGAGGGAGGACATCTCAAGGTCAATGTTGTCCTGGAGTTCCCGGTTGCTCATCCTGCCGGACGTCACGGCGTCCTCGCTCTTCACCGAGTGCAGGGCGGAGTGCGAGCTGGAGGCTCGGGGTATGGAGGCCGCGGGGCTCTTCTCCTCGGGGCCCCTCAGTATCTCCACCGTCACCCTGTCGCCGTGCTGCAGCGCCACCGGCTCGTTCTCCTCGCCGTCCTTCGGCGGGACCAGCTCTTTGGGCGGGAAGCCGTAGCGGATGCACTGCTGCGGCGGCGGCACGCCGAACTGGTTGGCGATGCTCCTCTGCAGCTCTGAGAAGGTGGTCTGGGCCTGCAGGGTCAGCATGGCCTGCCTGCCGTCACTGGTGGTCACGCGGATCTTCTTCTCCTTGTTGGACGAGGAGGGGGAGGAGGAGGATTTGGTGGGCGTGACCGGCGCCGAAGAGGACGAGGTTTCCGGGGACCCACCGGGGGAAGACGTCCTGCCGTGGCCCTTCTGCTGCTCCTGCTTCAGCTTGTCAGTCCGTCTCTTCTGGGTGACGAGGGCCTGCTCGCTGATGCTCTGCTGGATGCTGCGCTCCGCTCGGCTCATCGTCAGCTCCTCTTTGTGGAGCGTCTTCGCTTTCTGACCAGTCAGGATGATCTTAGTGGGCGGCTGCGCGTCCGCCACCTGCTGAGTCTCCGCGGTGTCGGTGAGGCGCTGGACATGAGCCCCGTCGATGGACACCGGGTTGTATTCGTCCGGGTTCTTCTTGGCGGTGTGATGCAGGATGGTGTTGACTACTTTCTGCACCAGGATCTCGCTGCCAAACTCCCCCGGGAAGTGCTTGGTGACCAGCTTCATCGCCACGTCATACACGTTGCTGTTTAAAGTCGGGTCCGTCTCATACTGGAACCAGTATACTGTCTCTCTCACCACCCGACCCCCCCACTCCAGCGTGATGGGGAAGGCCTCCGGGAGGTTGTCATACTCCTTCCCATCCCAGAAATGCTTGAAGCCACACCCACATTTCCCTCCCTGGGACTGGGTGTTGGTTCTGTCCCCGTCCAGGTACACCACGGACCCGTTGCCGTGGATGTGGCGCACCGACGTGCCATGACACCAGTTGCAGGTGTTGAGGGAGCTCAGTTTATAATCTGGTGTGAGGACGTCCCTCTGGGGGTCATAAGAGCAGACCACGTTGTTGAGGGGGAAGCTGTAGTTCTTGTCCTGCCGCAGCTGGCCGTGAGTGGACTTGGCCAAGTTGTAGAGCTTCCCACCAGGAACCAGCCACTCCGGCGGGACGTGGAGCTCAGAGAGGGCGCCGCAGATGAGGCAGCGGTGCAGCCGGTTCTCCATCACCGACTTCTTAGCCGCCTCCGTCACCTCCTCAGGCTGGATGCCGATCACGCCGGTCCGTCTGTAGACATACTGGTGCACGTCAGCCACCAGCGACGGGTGGATGCTGTGCTTTTCCATGAACACCTCCTCCATGGCGTTCACCAGCCGCATCAGGTATTTATCCTGCAAGCTGCGGTCGCCGCCGATCACGCAGCTCCCGTCTTGTTCCAGCTTGATGTACTTCCTGATGAGCTCCTGAGGAACGCCCCACGCCTTGGGCAGCAGGCGGGCCGGCAGCTTGGGCAGCACAGTGTTCTTGATTCCCACCAGGGGGATGTAGTGGTTCCGGCCGGAGCTGCTCCAGGCGATGCAGATGGGTTTGTTGAGCTTCCCGTCTTTCCCGCTGCACTGCTCCTCGGGCACCAGCCCCGGCAGGAAGGTGGCCGAATAATCGCCAGAGCTCCTCATCCCACTCAGGGAGTCCAGCAGGATTATGGGCCGGTGCAGAACGTTGGCTAAGCCGAATATATGGATGTTGCGTAGTCCGAGCGGCACGCCTTCGGGCGGGATGAAGAGGGGGTCGCACTCTTGATGATGTCCTCCCACTCTGCAGCATCGATAAAATCCTGAAAGAGAGCCTTATAGCGGTCCAGGTTCTGCTTAAAGTTCTGTTTCAGGTTTTCTCTCAGGGCGTGCCAGAACAGTTCTCTGCCCACCAGCGCCCTGGACACAGCGTGCACCAGGCAGTGCCCGTCTCCATCTACGTGGACCGGGATGAGGCACTCCCTGTTGCCGTTGGCTTTCTTGATCTCCTCCAGGGTGTCGTGGAGGTATATGAGGCTCCCTGACCTGTCCTTGCCGTAGCCCATGGTGGAAACATGGTCCAGCTCGATGAGAAAAGCCCTGTCCCCCAGGAGCGAGCAGTCAAACATCTCCCCTTGGTTCATGTCCCTCAGCAGCTTGGCTTTGCCGGTTTGTTTATCCATCCCGTACCTGGTGAGCACCGGGGACAGGAGCTTGCAGTGGTAATTAGAGAGCCCCATTACTTTCACCAGCTCCGTGCCTTTCTTCGGGGCCCCGGTGACGCCGAGCAGGGCGTTTCTGAGCAGATTGTGGAGCACAACATCTGGATCAGTCACTTCCTCGACATTTAACAGGTTCTTCTGTTCGTGGCGCTGACCACACTCTGTGCACTCGATGCTAACGGAGCCGTAAGCGGGGAAGAACAGCCTCGCCTGACATTTCGGGTCTGGGCAGGTACCAGACAAAATACGCTTGTCTTTTTTCTTCGAGCTCTGCAGCAGCGACATTTCCGGTGCAAAAAAAGCTGAAACTGTCTGTCAGCTTCACAAAACCATGTTAGTCTCACTCCGGCGAGGCTGTCAGGCGAGCTTAGACTCTGCTAACGCTTGATATTTGCCCGAATAACACAAGAACAACACGGAAGCGGCTGCTTTTTCTCTTTAGCAACTGACCGTTGCTAAACGTAACTACGTCATGACGTCTTCTTGTGGGACTTGTAGTTGTGCTGAGTGATTAATTTTAAATATTTACGCGAGAGAAAAACAACGACTACGTTTTTACATTCCCTTGTGTCGGAAACAGACGAAAATGAGAGTTGCTGTATTTATTTTAACACGATTTTTTAATTAAGTGATTAAAATTAGCAACGGTAAAGTTAAATGGACTATATTGACCAGAATGCAACACGCCGTAGTGACGTTTTGTTGTGTCAGGAAGTGTATAAGGCAGAAGAATTGGACAGGATGGATGGATTGTTTCCCAAATTCCCCCCAAAAAATTATTAAAATCCTTTTTTTGGCTGCATGTGCTTTTACAGATTAGTGGTGTATTGTGGTTTGTATGACAGCAGCAGCTAACTGGCCAGCTTAGCTAACGTTACTAGCCTGCTGGATAGCTGTTAGCAGAGTGTTGCTAATAACACGGGATGTGTTAGCAGCGCTGTTAGCAGGCTAACGGATCTGTACAGCTTCGGCCCTGGTTAAAACAATGGCTGTAAAACAAACTGAACTAACAGGGGAGCCGGCGGCTGCTGTAAGCACAGCGTGTTCGGTCTTTGGACGGATGGAGTTATGATGTTCTTGTCTGGACCTGGAACTTGGAGAGAAAAGATGCGCCCACCAAACTCCATTCATAAATATGTCAGTCGAATACTTTGCCTAACGTTACTGGCCAATACAGCCAAATCAAATAACTGTATTAAATAAATAGATTTTGAGTGACTTTTAATCAAAACGGCATGTATGATCCACTATTTTGCGTTTAATTCAATCAAATATTGGGGGAAATCTGATTCACGCAGCTCACGTCCATCTGGTGTGATTCTGTAGCAGATGATTGGATTAAAGAGTTCAATACTAAATACTATTAGGGTTTTTGGAATCTACAGCCAAATGAAAACTCTGTGACTGTTGGCGATTCAGAAAATGAGTTTCAGCTCATTCTACATGTAAAGATGTTGACTGTTGAGCCACGTAGTCTCAAAATGACTGATTTTTGAATGGACTCTGGTCTGTGAATATGCATCAAACTTCACTAGCTATCTGCATGGGTCTGCTAAGTGATGTAGTTTATGTCTGTGCTTCTCAAACTTTTTCACATCAGGGACCCCTAAACTAACACAAATTACCCCACAGACCCCCATTTGATAAGATTTTGTCCCAGGATATCTGATAGGATTTTTGCTTTTAGATGTTTTATTACAGAAAATGTATGAAACCCATGAAGAAAATAATCAGACATTCCGTCACTGTGCTAATTATAACGGAAATAAAGTATTCCCCTTTTTGCTGGAGACCCCCTGGAACTCCCTCACTGGCCCTGGGGGTCCCTGGACCCCACTTTGAGAACCCTGGTTTATGTTAAACGTGGTGAAGTGGCCAAAATAACAACTGCTGTGGCTTTTATTCATTTATGTAGGCAAATTACAACACGTTACAGATCTGTATTTCAGTGTAGTAATATTGGTAAGACTGTAATCTATTGTAGCATAGTACTTCTAGCCTTTTAAAAGTATTATTTTTATTTACCTGGCTATTGCTGCAGGTTGTGATTTGGTAGCAATAGCAGGCACTCTGTTTTGAGCCGATGACCTATTGTAGGGGTAGTATTTGAAGTATACTAGAAGGAACAACAGTATATGTTGTGGTAGTATTTATCAATTCAACTGTAGCCTATATATACGCACAGCAATTTAGACACAACAACACAAATTAAATTATCATTTTACAATGCAGCGTTGTCTAACAAGAAAGCAGGCTAAATGATGAACTGAAGAGAAGGAAATAAGGAGGAAATTTGTCACATGATAAAACCTCTATGATTACGTATCAGTCTGAGCTATAAGTGGTGGTTTGATTTTATTTTTTATTATCTGACAGTAAGTCAATAAAAATGTCATCCACAGTGACAAAATACATTCACCAGAACTGCTGAAGATAAAACAAGAAACTTAAAACCATATTTCCATCGTGGTCCTCCTTGTAGTCAGATAAGGATGGCAAGGCAAACTAAAATAAATTAAAAAAAACCAACACATCCTGATACAATTATCCAAAAATAAAAACAAATACATACCTAAACCAGATATATGCACATACACCTGGGGTCCCCTCAGAAGGAGCCACACATTATTATGTTATTAAAGATACTTCCTGTAATTAGTATTAAACAACCATCCACCTCATGCACGATTAAAACAGCGATCTGACTGGCTTGTTTTTATCTTAACCTTGAGTTTGGCTTGAGCTTTCCAATCCGATGCCGCCGTAGGTATTAAATCTACAATGTACAATGTCCGTGGCTCTGCCTGTAGCTGAGCAGCTATGAGATGTCTAGACTAGATGTCAACGTGTATTTATTTTGCCAGTAAAATAAGAGGTAAGAGCATCATCATGTGGACTCCTCTGCACTTCCTCTGATTCACCACAGGGTGGAGGTGTTTCTCTGTGATGGGTCAGAACCAGCAAACAGAAATCAGCCACATGATGTAGTTTGAAATCCATCACACAGCTGTGGTGCAGGAGCTTATTTTATTGATGTGACGCCTTTCTAACACCTTAAAAAGGAATATGTGGTCATTATTCATGTGATCAAAGTTATTAACAAACATCACTTATTAATTTTAAATGTAACGTGACTGCTTGTCTTGTCTGGTTTGGTTTGATGGTGTTGTTCAATTTAAAGGTGAAAAAACATTTTCACAAAGTGTTAAATAAGCAAATAAGCTGCTCCGAAAAAAAATGTATATATATAGAGAGAGAAAGTACTTCATAATACTTTTTTTGCAAAAAAAAACCCCAAATTGTTTGGTCTTACAAAAAGGAAAATAAAAAGAGGAATTGAATTAAAAATACATATAGGGTCAATAAAGTGCAAAACATACCTCAGGAAAACAACAACAAAAGAGCACAGCAAGCTGCATCGAGGCAGAAAAAGAAACAAGAACAAGGGGATATAACAGAAACTGAGCGCTAACTTCATAATACTTTTTATTAATTTGACCAAAGCTGTGACGTATCAAAGAGAGTTCAAAGAAAACTTCAGTTCAAGCATTCAGACCGTAGCAAAACTAAATTATTCAGATTGTACACTCGCTTTAAACTGCTTTAAAATATGTAATTATACCAGAAACATTTGTTAAAGAAATCAGATTGTAATAAAAGTAGTTTAACTGTGCACAAAATCCTGATTATCAGTAACAGGCGTTTTTCCTACAGAAGACATTTTGACATGTCACAGGTGTACATAAAATAAATCAAATAGGGCTGAATTCCATTTAGCTGCTTCAGTTTCAGGGTCCTGGTGTTGTTCTTGTCGGCTCACTGTCACACCAACATTGCTCTCTGGGACAAATGACTAGAACTGATCTATGATTCATGTTACTGGTAACACCTTTGCTTTTCTTACAAGTGAAAATGTCTGCTGTGAAATGGAGCTATTGTCAGACAGCAGCCTTATCTGTCCACCAAAGGGGCTGATGGGAGGTCTGAGGACCCGTTAGAAACCACGCGGCCCTCGTCTGATCTCACAGCTCGTCCTTGTTTGGCCTCAGCTGCATCAGAGCGCCACTTCTCCCCAGGTTCACCAGAGGAAACACCACTGCACACAATGCTTTTCCTCCCAGCTGCTGCTCTGTGCTGTCTGTGTTCAGGTGAGTGTTTCCAGCCAATCAGGAGCCAGCAAACTCCACCTGGAACAAACACTGTCACACTGACCTTCATCTATCTGTCTGTGTCTCTACAGCGCTGGTTGCCATGGCAGCAGACCTGATTCAAGACCAGTTGTCGCAGACCAGGAGAGTTGGTGAAATGGTTTCCATCAGCTGTGGAGGAACTGACGGGTGTGATAAAAAACATGTCTACTGGTACCAGAAGACAAAAACAGACCCGTTCACAGTGATTCTACGTATCGATCTGACTGATGGGAAGTTTAATTCCCGCTACAATCATCCTCAGCAAAAAGATTTCTCAGCTTTGAGAAAAGAGTACGGCTGCGACTTGATGATCTCGAGTATCACACTCTCTCATTCAGCCACCTACTACTGCGCCTGTTGGAAGGAGATCTCCACAGTGAGAAATGATCTGTGCAGCCTGAACAAAAACCAGCAGATGTCAAACAGTGTTTGTGACAGGAAGAGAGCAGTAAACCACAGCCCAGGTTCACATATTTCACCTTCACCTTGTTTTCACAGACACAAATGACTACTATGAGATCAGCATTTGTCACATGTTCCACCGTGACAAAGAGTTAAACTTCCGCTAGCCTAATTGTTTTTGAGAAGTACTAACATGATGTCAGTGATTTTTGTAAATCGGTGTTGTGTGGTTTTTCCCCCACTAGATGTGACAGCGTATTTATTTTGCCAGTAAAATAAGAGGTAAGAGCATCATCATGTGGACTCCTCTGCACTTCCTCTGATTCACCACAGGGTGGAGGTGTTTCTCTGTGATGGGTCAGAACCAGCAAACAGAAATCAGCCACATGATGTAGTTTGAAATCCATCACACAGCTGTGGTGCAGGAGCTTATTTTATTGATGTGACGCCTTTCTAACACCTTAAAAAGGAATATGTGGTCATTATTCATGTGATCAAATTTATTAACAAACATCACTTATTAATTTTAAATGTAACGTGACTGCTTGTCTTGTCTGGTTTGGTTTGATGGTGTTGTTCAATTTAAAGGTGAAAAAACATTTTCACAAAGTGTTAAATAAGCAAATAAGCTGCTCCAAAAAAAAATGTATATATATATAGAGAGAAAGTACTTCATAATACTTTTTTTGCAAAAAAACCCCAAATTGTTTGGTCTTACAAAAAGGAAAATAAAAAGAGGAATTGAATTAAAAATACATATAGGGTCAATAAAGTGCAAAACATACCTCAGAAAAACAGCAACAAAAGAGCACAGCAAGCTGCATCGAGGCAGAAAAAGAAACAAGAACAAGGGGATATAACAGAAACTGAGCGCTAACTTCATAATACTTTTTATTAATTTGACCAAAGCTGTGACGTATCAAAGAGAGTTCAAAGAAAACTTCAGTTCAAGCATTCAGACCGTAGCAAAACTAAATTATTCAGATTGTACACTCGCTTTAAACTGCTTTAAAATATGTAATTATACCAGAAACATTTGTTAAAGAAATCAGATTGTAATAAAAGTAGTTTAACTGTGCACAAAATCCTGATTATCAGTAACAGGCGTTTTTCCTACAGAAGACATTTTGACATGTCACAGGTGTACATAAAATAAATCAAATAGGGCTGAATTCCATTTAGCTGCTTCAGTTTCAGGTTCCTGGTGTTGTTCTTGTCGGCTCACTGTCACACCAACATTGCTCTCTGGGACAAATGACTAGAACTGATCCATGATTCATGTTACTGGTAACACCTTTGCTTTTCTTACAAGTGAAAATGTCTGCTGTGAAATGGAGCTATTGTCAGACAGCTGCCTTATCTGTCCACCAAAGGGGCTGATGGGAGGTCTGAGGACCCGTTAGAAACCACGCGGCCCTCGTCTGATCTCACAGCTCGTCCTTGTTTGGCCTCAGCTGCATCAGAGCGCCACTTCTCCCCAGGTTCACCAGAGGAAACACCACTGCACACAATGCTTTTCCTCCCAGCTGCTGCTCTGTGCTGTCTGTGTTCAGGTGAGTGTTTCCAGCCAATCAGGAGCCAGCAAACTCCACCTGGAACAAACACTGTCACACTGACCTTCATCTATCTGTCTGTGTCTCTACAGCGCTGGTTGCCATGGCAGAAGAGCTGATTCAAGACCAGTTGTCGCAGACCAGGAGAGTTGGTGAAATGGTTTCCATCAGCTGTGGAGGAACTGACGGGTGTGATAAAAAACATGTCTACTGGTACCAGAAGACAAAAACAGGCCCGTTCACAGTGATTCTACGTATCGATCTGACAGATGGGAAATTTAATTCCCGCTACAATCATCCTCAGCAAAAAGATTTCTCTGTGTTGAGAAAAGAGTACGGCTGCGACTTGATGATCTCGAGTATTACACTCCTCCATTCAGCCACCTACTACTGCATCTGTTGGAAAAGTGTTGCCCACAGTGAGAAATGATCCGTGCAGCCTGAACAAAAACCAGCAGATGTCAAACAGTGTTTGTGACAGGAAGAGAGCAGTAAACCACAGCCCAGGTTCACATATTTCACCTCCATCTCAGCCAGAGTTGCAAACATACTGAGCTGAGGGATTTACTTCTATTGCTTTTACAGGTAGCAAAATCACATTACTTTTTCTAATAACAAAATAATATTACAACATCCCCGTACCATTACACCACACATCTCAGCCAGAGTCGCAAGCCGAAGGCAACAATGCTCTGCTTCGACCTGCTCCTTCACAATGCAAATCTGCCCGTTATACAAGGATACAATTTTTTCATGGACCATTTGCTGTTGCGTCGACCGAAGTGCACACTCAGTAAACTGCTTGTCGAGCTTGCGCGCAGGCCACTGCGCACTTAGACCTGCATGGCCAAAAGAAAGGGGCATCCAGCGAAGCATGGAAAGCAAACACCTGATATTGCGTGTGTGTCTAAATTTCCAATTCTTATATGACACATGTTTGTGGTCATTCAACGACATCAGGAGGAAAGTGGTGTCATGGAAACGTATTTCCATTCCGAGTATGCACGTCAGGAGTGTTTTAGAGAGACTGTCCTTACCAGAAAAGCAACAATATAAGTTGCAGCACTTTATTATGACCCATAAATCAGCCCGTCCTCACCAGAAAACGACAACACTGGTTGATGGTTAAAGGACTTAAAACAACTGAATGTTATGTTATGAGCAACCTCTTGCGGCCGTGTGACTAAGTGCCTGTAAAATTCCAGGGAAAACACCAGGAGTAGGAAATAAATAAAAATACCACAAAATTCCTGCTTTGGTGGTTGTGGGTTAGGTGGATGGCTAGATGATTAGGTGACTTTCACCCAAGAGACTGGCATTCAGATCCTGTATGAACCAAAAGACAGTGGTGGCCCAAAGGTTAGAGAAGCAAACTTGTGACTGGGAGGCCGACGGTTCAATCCCTGGACCGGCAGGATAAATCTGGGTGTGGAAAGAAATTTACCACCACTGAAATGCCCTTGAGCAAGGCCCATTCTGCTCCAGTGGAGTTGCTCAGTGGCCACTGTACTGGGCAGCTACTAGGTGTGATTATGATCAGATGAGAGGTTGCTCTTAGCTCCCTGAATAAATAAGGGTTAAATAAAGAAGAAAACATGTTTGTCATTAGCGCTAGCATTGGCATTCATTTTTTCATGTTTTTTTTCTAGGATTTATTAAGTGTAGCTCTTTGTAGTGTTTCCTGTAGCCTTAGCTAATGTTAGCACAAACATTTATTGTAATGTTAGCTTGCTAGGATTAGCTATTGTTAGCTGCTGTTAGTGCTAGCTAACTACGTTACCTTTACTGATAAAGGCATTGACAGCACCCCGAAGCCCCTCACTCAGACCCTAACCATCACAGGGGTGTGTGCCAAAAACCATAATTGTATGCATGTCAACAGGTTAACCCTACAGCTGCGCCTGTGAGGACGTGTTACATATTTACTTTGACTATATTTACTAGTACTAGTACTATTATATTTAGTATATTGTGACAGTGAACTCTAGTGGCTTCAAAATGGTAGCAAAGGAGGAAGCTAAGTTGGGTGACAAATTATAAATAGGGAGAAAATTTACGTAAGAAGGTTGGATGGATCAAACCCGAAACTTTAATTTTGGAGAATGGTGTTTGAGTCCCATGTGAAACCACGTAAATGTAGATTTATTTTGTGTTTTAACTTAAATAGCAACAATTGACATCCGTCAGGTAACTATTATTGAGTTCCATCACATGACTCCCATTGCATGACTTACATAATGAACCTATTTTAAACCAAACCAAACGTTTCCCTAAACCTAACCTAAAGTAGTTTTTTATCCTAAATCTAACTAGGTAGTTTTTGTTGCCTAAACCTAACTGATTGTTTCATCCATCCATCCGTCGTTATCCTGCGTACAGGGTCGCGGGGGGGCTGGAGCCTATCCCAGCTGACATTGGGCGAAAGGCGGGGTACACCCTGGACAGGTCGCCAGTCTATCGCAGGGCCACACATAGACAAACAACCACTCACACCTAAGGACAATTTTAGACACCAATTAACCTAGCCTGCATGTCTTTGGGTGGTGGTAGGAAGCCGGAGCACCCGGAGAGAACCCACGCGGACACGCAAACTCCACACTTTAATTATTTCATCATGGGGTTAATTGTCATGTGATGTAGGTCAAATGACTCACGTAAAGTAGTTAACGGTCATGTTTGTCGTTTTGGGATGCGCGGATAAAACAACCTATGTAATCAGGCAGCTTATCGTAGGTTGGCAATATGTATAAACATAGGTTAGGTTTGTTATGTGAAGTGGACACCAACTGTCTCACCGTTGCATGTGTTGAAATACGTTTTCATGCACCCACAGCCTCGTCTTCCTTGCTGCTCCCTTTCTTTTTAATAGCAGAACTTGTATTGGAGCTTGCTTCTTAGCATGGAGCAGATACACATTTGCTGCTGACCGAAAGCTGAAAACAAAAACCACTAGATGTGTAATCCCGGTAAAAGATTGAAAACTCTGCCTATTTTGCTTTGAACCCAGCAGCCAGCGCAGCTTGCCTTCATCAATGTCCAACTCTACGCAGATGACACTGTTATTTATACACAGTAGAGTGAGCTGCTTTGAATGCAAAAAATGTTAACAGCCTTATCTGTCCGCCGCAGGGGCTGAACCACGCGGCCCTCGTCTGATCTCACAGCTCGTCCTTGTGTGGCCTCAGCTGCATCAGAGCGCCACTTCTCCCCAGGTTCACCAGAGGAAACACCACTGCACACAATGCTTTTCCTCCCAGCTGCTGCTCTGTGCTGTCTGTGTTCAGGTGAGTGTTTCCAGCCAATCAGGAGCCAGCAAACTCCACCTGGAACAAACACTGTCACACTGACCTTCATCTATCTGTCTGTGTCTCTACAGCGCTGGTTGCCATGGCAGCAGACCTGATTCAGGAGGATTTAACATTGACCAGAGAGAGTTGGTGAAATGGTTTCCTTCAGCTGTCGAGGAACTGACCAGTGTGACAGAGATAATGTGTACTGGTACCAGATGAAAGACACAGAAACATTCACAAGGATTCTGTTTATTTATAGGAGAAAAGGTCGATTTTATTCAGATGACAATCATCCTCAGAAAAGAAGATTTCTCAGCTTTGAGAAAACAGAACGTCTGTGAGTTGGTGATCACAAAAATAAAACTCCTCCATTCAGCCACCTACTACTGCTCCTGTTGGAAGGAGGTCTCCACAGTGAGAAATGATCCCTGCAGCCTGAACAAAAACCAGCAGATGTCAAATAGTGTTTGTTACAGGAAGAGAGCAGTAAACCACAGCCCAGGTTCACATATTTCACCTCCAAAAGCTATCCAGCATATTTCATGTCTATATATAATATATATAATTCAGTTATAATTCACCTGTAATACATTTCGATTGGTCTTATTTACATTATAATTATATTAGTTATAACATTACTTGGACATAATTCATGATTAAACAATCACATTTTTCAATTTGATGGTAAACACAAACAATCATCTCTATAATCTCTATTTAAACTACAAATGAAGATTAGAGAAACACAACATTGAGTTTCCTGGTTCATAATTTGGTCTCAACTGATTCATTCAGCAGCAGACAGGTTTTTGTATTAGTGTATTTCACTGTGGGAGGATCCAGTGGATCCAACAGATACCTGATCTTTGGCTCTGGAACTGAACTCTACGTAACAGGTAAGATTAAATATCCATTTTCCTTCTGTTGTTTTATTGTATAGGCTTTTAAGTTTTCTCAGTCTTCTTAAAACCTTAAAGTAATGAGAGGCACTCAGCAGTGATGTTGTAACTCTGCTCTGTGTTCCCATCAGCTGCTGTTTAGTCAAACCTCACACTGGGTTTCTTGTCTCTCCACTGGAAGAAATTAAAATTCTAGATGAATGATTGTGGTGGATTTTCTTGCTCTGTTTATCAGATGAAAGTAAATTTAAGAGACGAGCAGGTATCCTCAAGTTCAGTTGTCCAGAGTTGATTTTAATATTCAAATTCAAATGCAGTTAACAAACATTAGTATAACATCATTGAAAATATGTTTAATGTTTCTGAAATGTTATTTATTTGTGTGGTATGTGATTTTAATGTATTTTAATGTACAGTAAGCCTATAGTAAATATTGTACAGTGATGAATAGATTTGCATTGTAATGTTGTTGAATATTGTTAATTTGTATGATTCAAATATATTTTGTATTGCAGAAAATTAAAAGAAATATGTCATATGAAATAAATATTTCATCACAGGTTTTTACAAGTTTAATTATTTTACAAAATATATTTACAATCAGATAATCATATAGAAATACATTTGTCCACCATGTATGTACAATATTACATCAAGGTACATTCAAAATCAAAATTAAATATATTAGTATATCATTAATAAATAATATAATATATTAAAGTATATGGTGGTTTACATTCTGTATTAAGGTGCCCCCGAGAATATTTTTGAGGACTACTTTTGCATTCCCTCGCAATAAAGTTTGCATTTTCTTGCAACACTGTTGCATTACCTAGTGATATTTTATGTTCCGTTGCAGTATGTTTTGCGTTCTCTCAGAGTAAAGTTTGCAGTCTCTTGCAATACTTCTCATTCTCTCGCAGTATTTTTGTGTTACCTCGCAATATGTGTTAAGTACTCTCACTACTCTTTAATACTTTTGCGATCTCTCACAATACTACTCTATACTTCTCTTCTTCTTATATTGCTTCTGAGCCATAGCTGTGTGTTCAGCTGCTCCCAGTGCAATGCCCCAGAATGGATCAGCTCATTGAATTTTACTTTACAAAAGTATTGCAAGAGAACACAAAACTTATTGTGAAGTAAGGTGAAATATTGCAAGAGAATGCAAAACATATTGGTAGGAAACATAAAAGATATTGCGAGGTAGCGCAAAATATATTGTAAGAGAACACAAAACATTTTGTGTAGTAATGCGAGATACTGCAAGAGAACGCAGAGAAAAGCTAAATATTACGAGGTTACTCAAAATACATTGCAAACGACTGCAAAATACTGCTGATAACGCAAATATTTTAGATATATTTATTTTACTATAAGATATATTTTCTGAAAAATAGATTCACAATGTTTTAAGGTAAACAATGCAACTGATTGTGATCAATATACTTTATATCGGGCTAATTGGAAAGATAATAGTTTAAATCTAATTTTTATTTGCATTTATATATATTGTATAAAGCATTTTATATGTATAACATGATATAAAGCATAAACATAGTCTCTATTAATATTGAATGTCATATAATGTAATTTGATTGTATATATTATTACTGCATAAGTTATATTTACCATCATATAAATGTAGTTACTTTTAAATTATGAAAATGATAATATTAGAATATCAGAATGTTAATATATAGTGCTGGAAGCTGCTGTTGCTGCTGTAAAATATATGCTGGTAAACAAATGTTTTTTAGCATAAGATATGTTATATCAGAGTAATTGGATAGATTGGTTAATAAACAGTGCTGGAAGCTGCTGTTGACTGTGTGAATGTGTGTCTGTGCTGCTTGTTGCTGCTGTCAAACTTCAGATAAGCAGGTAGTGAAGCCCGTGGTGAGCGTGTACCCAGCAGCATCCAGAGCCCACCATGAGGGGAAGAGCTCCCTGCTGTGTGTGGCCTCAAACATGTTTCCTCCTCTGGTCCGCTTCTCCTGGAAAAGACGAAAGGATAATGGTCCTCTGGAGGAGCTGGCACCTGCTGAGGAGGAGCAGGCACCTGCTGAGGAGGAGCAGCTGGAGCTCAGAGAGTCGGGACGCACCGCCGCCATCAGAGTGATTGATCAGGACGCTCTCTACACATATAAATACCGCTGCTACGTCCAGCACGAGGGGGGGGAAGTGAAGGCCCAAACAGAACAAGGTAATGAAGGCTTGGTGACTGTGTTCAGCAGAGATTCAGCTTCATGTGGAGACGCTGTCAAAGAGAGCAGAGGAGCAGAGGACTGACATTTCTTTCTGACTCCTTTTCTGTTTCAGAGGTTTCTGCTCTTCCACAACCAGCAGCCCCTGTCCAATCCTGGTACACAGAGAGGCAGCTCTGTCTGATGTACACAGTGCTGATAGTGAAGGGTCTGGTGTACTGCAGTGGACTCTCTCTGCTCAGCATCTTTAGAAAGGGACCGTCCTCTGACCACACTGAAGAGACTGACTGACTGACTCTCCCCCAGCAGCTTCAACTTCTCACCATCTGCTAATGCCTGAAGAGAAAGTCCAGAGCCGGTCCCTGAAGTACAGAATCTGAGAAGCCCATTATCTCAGACTGAGAGTTCATAATCTTCCTCTTTTAAAACAAATAATGAAATTATCCAGCCAGCAAGTCCTGTCTGCAAAGCCAAAGCCTGAAGTTCACAAAACTGTCCAGATCTGAACAGCAGATAAGAGGCTCTCTAAGAACTCAATGTTCAGTAGTTTTGTAATGAAATGCTTATTTTATATTGAATATTTCTGTTGATTTTCTTTTTGCTTCAATTTCAAAGACTGTTAAACATTTAACAAAATTTGTTATTCTTATTCTTATTTTTATTAGAAATAGTGGTAGTACTTAGTCTATTTGTCTGAATTAATGCGCAGTTTCAATAAAATAAACTAAAACATTTAAATTTGGACAATATATAACTTTTATTTTCTAGAAACTACAAACTTTAAATCATGTGATTAAATATCTATAACAGAATTTTTACCTTCAAAATCTCAACTAAATTTTTCTTTACAATGTTTTCTTGAAATAGTTTATGCATTTAAATATAAAAACATATATGATGGATGGTCGTCATTGTTGGTCTCTGGGCTCAGTTAAACTCTGTGTGGGTGGAGGGCTCAGTGGAAAAAAAGTTTCAAGACAACAAGAGAAAAGACAAACAGCTACAGAGAGGGAGAGGAGTTGATGAGTGTGTACAGCAGCAGATATGAATCTGTTCTCAGTGGTTAATCAGCACTTCCTTTCCTGCAGCAGACGGGCTGTGTGGGTTTCTGCTCTGTAGCCTCCTCACCGCTAGCTGCACTTTTTCACATTAATACCACACTGACAGTTACAACCGTCGACTTTGGTTAAAGAATCATTCCAGGAAGTTCAGTTTGATTTCAGCGCTCAGTACTCACTGTCTCAGCTTTGATCTGTGTTATTAATCTGTGAGAGAAACAATATTATATATAACAACTCAAATCCTGAACTCAGAGCTGAGAGGCTGAAATAAAAGGAGATATATTCAACCTCCTGCAGTCTGCTCTGATCCTCACACTGATTCTAACAGATTC
>NW_024042711.1:0-14433 GCF_014851395.1 Micropterus salmoides | reverse complement strand
TTGTTTAGCTCTGTGAGTTTTAATGGCGGTTGGCATCCAAAAATGTTGCATTATCACCACCCAGTGCAAATAAAAAGTACAATCCCAACCCAAGGTATTCCATGAAAAAACCTTGTCCATTCTATAACTCAGACTCAATTGTCTGAGTTGGTGCCAGTCCTTCTCTTGGTGTAATGCAGGGTGCGAATTACCGGGGAGCCAGGGGAGTTCATCTGCCCTTAGTAAGACATCAGCTCTAAAAGCGTGATTTGTGATATTTTGGGAGGTCTCTAAAATATTGACAGCATACTTTATTGCCATTAATCTCTATATTTCTCTATCACCATGGATCATGCGGAGCGTCAGATCACAGACGGTCTACAGCGGGTCTCCTGGCCCTGGCTCTGTACGCTCCTCCGCCCCACTTCTCCGGTACAGGTCGTGTCTCTAGTACGACTGACACGCTGTGAATGGTTCGTGATCGTTCCCTCTGGCTGGATGAATATTACGCATGATCCATGTAGGCCTACTACTGCAGCTGGGGGCTCCCCACAGCGCCACGCAACTTTCTAAATTCTTCCCTCACGCAGAGAAAAGTAAGGTCAGGTTGCAAACAAGCGTAACTGTAGCAAAATAGCTGCATATAATAATAATAATAATTAATTAATTATATAATTATAACACAGATGCTGAGATTTTTCTGTTTATTGAGAAAGCTACACTGAAAGAATTTGAGTCATGTCACAATTTAAGGTGGAAATAAACAAGAGCATCAAAATAAAAATATGCCACAGAATTTATACTCAGCAAATATATACGTTTTGTTGGGGAAAAGGGTTTAAATGGCATGACATATATAATTATCTCCTCAAGGCACCACTCTTAAACAATAGAGAAAGTGATGCCCAAATACCTAATTCAGTCTCAGGAAATACACTAAACTTTAATGTTGGCAATCCGAGTATAACAAAATAATATAATATATTATAATAAAAAGTGGGTTAAAGGATTTGGATTTCTATGTAGAGGAGGTTGGCAATATATTCACTCTATATTAAAAGAAACCAGCATGTATATACTCAAGTATTTATTTAACAAGGTAAACAAAGCAAAACACACAAGACCAAACTAACTTAAATGCACTAACCTTCAGAAGATTAGACACTTGCTGCATGTGACTAGTTTTAAATCCAGACTAAGAACATTTATGTTCACCTTTAGTTTCTGCTAGACTGCAAACATTTTGAGAGAAAGAGACATGTCAAATAATTGCTATTACTAACTTAAATGCACTAAACAAACACTAGATGAAGACAAAGAGATGAGCATGTGTCATAAGGACAGTGTGTGTGTGTGTGTGTGTGTGTGTGACTTTGTCCTGTATATGTGTGGTTGTTTAAGGACAAATCAAAAGTATATTTATGTTAATGTGTTAATCTGACCCTGTTCTCAGAGGTTGCCGCTGGCTAATTGAGTTCAATGGCTCACATGATAAAGATTCAGTTATTATCACAAATTAACAACTTGATGTGTGAGGTGTACACATGTGTTTATGTTTTTAGGATGACTGTATGTAACCCGTGCATAAAAGATATATTTAAACAACACAACACTTCATAACTAACATTTCTAACTGCTGATCAAAGTGATCAGTGAGTAAGATGGCGAGCAGAAAACAGTCAGTCAGCATGTGTGCAGCCGGTGGACGGTCCCTTGTTTCTGAGGATTCACAGCAGAGGGAGTCCACAGCAGTACACCAGACTCTTCACTATCAGCACTGTGTACAGCAGCCAGAGCAGCTTCACCCTGCACTGAGACTGGAAGGACACTGATGGTGGTCGTGATGGTGGACATGATGGTGGACATGATGGTGGACGTGATGGTGGACGTGATGGTGGACGTGATGGTGGAGGTGATGTCTTTGCAGAAACCTCTGAAACAGAAAAGGAGTCAGAAAGAAATGTCAGTCCTCTGAAGCTAAATCTCTGCTGAACACAGTCACCAAGTCTTCATTACCTTGATTTATTTTGGCCTCCACTTCCCCCCCCTCGTGCTGGACGTAGCAGCGGTAATTATATGCGTTGCGAGCGTCCTGATCAATGACTCTGATGGCGGCAATGCATCCCAACTGTCTGAGCTCCCGCTGCTCCTCCTCACCAGGTGCAAGCTCCTCCTGAAGACCATTATCCTTTATTCTTTTCCAGGAGAACCGGACCGGAGGAGGAAACATGTCCGCAGCCACACACATTAGGGAGCTCTTCTCCTCCTGTCCTTTTCTGGATTCTGCTGGGTACACGCTCACCACGGGCTTCACTACCGGCTCATCTGAAGTTTGACAGCAGCAACAAGCAGCACAGACACACATTCACACAGTCAACAGCAGCTTCCAGCACTGCATTCAGTCTGATCCTGGAAACTACATGGACTCTGATCACTGAGCTCCTCATCAATACAGCACACAGTTCACTACATGGACTGGATTCACCTTCATATCACACAAACGCATCATGTAATGTTTAATAATATTAATGAAATTATATGTGGAAAGAAATGAAAGCCTGGAGGTAGCCTTCAGCAGCTGTATGACACTGGGCATTTAAGTAACTCTGGTGTAACCCATCCGCCATCATGTAATGTACTGATTTCAACCCAAACACGAAGGAGTTTTTTGTAACCTAACAGCATACATACCTCATATTATTGTCACGAATCCCCGGCAGTGACTCCAGTATGCGAATGAGTGCTTTGTGTTTTTGATTATTTTCTATGGTTGCATGCTGGGAGCTTGGTGTGTTTTGTTTTGTCTGACGTGTCTTGCTCTGTTTCTGCCAAGCTAGCTTCAACCTGTTTTTTTCAGCCACAGGCATCCTCTGTTGAGCCGCTGCCTCTGCCTCTGCGTTTGCTACCCTCTTGCCGCCCAGACAAATCTCCAACTCAGCCTCAGCAGTTAGAGCGTATTATATAATTACTAAAGAAACTAACAAAATCTCTTTTTAACTTTTACAACACAATTAAACACAACTACATGGGTTTGTTCTGAAATGTTCGGATATTTCAAATGTGAATATTGATAATTTTCATAACATAAGATAAAGTAAAACTTTAGATATTCCCCAGGAAATATTTAAATATATTATTATAATTCAATCCTTAATATAATATCTGCAGTATCTGACATTTATAGCAATTGTAAGTTGCTTTGGATAAAAGCGTCAGCTGAATGATTATCAGAATAGAAAGAAATTTGAGGTGTTCATTATACAACACAAGTAAAGGTTGTACAATGAAAGCAAAGTTACATACATGTATCTTGAATCATGTTAAATATAATAAATATTACTTTTTTAAAAATGGGTTTTATTGTAATATCATATTCAATATCAATATGAATGTTTGCCTTCATGTATAAATATATCTTTTACTAAAAGACATGTACCATCATATAGAATACAATTATCATGTTACATATTACTCATTAATTATCTAATGAAACATTTAAACACACGTTTAAAGTTTTATGCTATATAAATATGTTTACTGACATATTTTGTTTAATATACAATAAACATGATACAGTACTGAATCACTGAGAGGATCAAATGCTGTTTGCAACTTTTTCAGTTTCTTCCTTTTTCTTTCTGAATCAGTTTTGACTCGTGCAGAAATAAAGAATAACTTCAGTTGTGTGAGATTTAAAGATTTTTTCAGGAATTATGAACTTTGTGTGACAATAGCTGCACGGCTGCAAGAACTCTACTAATTATGAACAAACTAATATTTGAAGCCTGAAGCAGCAGAAACTCATTAAAACACATTTTAACTTGTTCAATAAAACAACTGAAGGAAAATGTTTATTCTTACCTGTTACATACAGTTTAGTTCCAGAGCCAAAGATCAAGTAGTAGTATCCTCCCACAGTGAAACAGAGTAATACAAAAACCTGTCAGCTGCTGAATGTGTCAGCTGAGGTGAACGAGTCCAGATGATGAACCAGGATCATATTTCAGCTGCATGATGAGTTTCTCTAATGTTCATATCAACATGACTGTCTCTTCTTTTATTGTCTTTTTAGACACACTAGCAGTGTTGCTCTGTGGATGCTGATGTCTGCTGGTCCACTACTTTAGTCCAGTTGGATTGGACCTGGACCAAAAGATGGATTGACATGTTGTTCAGACATTCTTGGTCCTCAGAGGATTCACTTCATGGCACCAGCCCTCCGCAACCCTGTAACAGGAGAATTTGTTGACAATGGATGGATGGATTGACTCATCTTGTACCACCAGCAGGTTGATGTTTTTGGTTCAGACTAAAATATCCCTACTATTGAATTGATTACCATTTATTATGGTCCAGTACACATTTTCCCTCAGGATCAACTGAAATAACTTTTGTGATCCTCCACTTTTTTGGGAAGTTTTTCCTGATCTGAATTGATCAACAGAGGGGGTCGTACGCTGCACAGATTGTAAAGCTTCTTGAGGCAAATGTAGGATTTGTGATATTGGACTATATAAATAAAACTGACTTGAAAGCCTCAGTTGTAACATGTGTGTAGTGCTAATTAGCAAATGTCAGTGTGAGGCAGCAGCCTGATTGAAACACGAAAAGGGTGCAAGTCTATTCCTCAGAAAAATCTCACTATTTGTCACTTGCAGGACGCCATAGTTCTGAAATTCAGTACAATGTTTTTAAAAATGACTTTGCACTATCCCATAAGCAAATTGGCAAACTTAGAAGGGAGGCCTGTAATGGAGACAGTTTGAAAGACTACCATCAAACATCAAATCTACCCTTCATTAGTTAAAACATCTTGTTAGTGTTTACTTGTTAGTCTCAAGAGGTTGCTTTGCTTGCTAACCAAACGGGATTTCAACACCTCCACAGCACCAAAACTGCTCTTATTGAACTTCTAAAAGAGATTCGGACCATGGCAAAATTTCAGTACTGGTATTATTCAATCTTAGTCCCGCATTTGACAATGTTGGCCACTCAGTACATCTAGACAGGTTGGGAAATTGGGTTGGGCTTTATAGCACAGTCTAAAGTTGGTTCAAGTCATAAAGTCACAAGTCAGGAATTATTATGTTTCCATTGGCAACTAATTATCTGAGCTAGCTAACATGACGTCTCTATTCAAACTACATGCTCCTGTGAGGCCAAACCTTGCATAATAACAATATTGTCTACCATAGTCATGCGGAAGACATTCACACACTGAGCCTAAGAGCTCAAACAGAAACTAACATTCATACACAGGTGGAACAGCCACCAGGGGCAATTCAGTATCTTGCCGAAGGACACTTCGACATGCAGCCTGGAGGAGCCAGGGATTGAACTTTCCTTCCGATTAACGGGCAACCCGCTCTACCCCCTGAACCATAGCCGCCCAATATATCATGTCCACAGTAGTGCAGAAAAAAGAGCAGGCCAGGCTGTACCTTCTGGTCGGCTGTATAATACGCTGTTCATATTCTGTCAAACTCATTTTGGTGACTACATAACTTTGTTTTTAACTATCTCACACATATTCACATACATGGCACTTACAGTAGCATAGAAAACTTGCGGTTAACACTGTGAAACATTGTGAAACCACCTGGTTAGGTTTAGGCAACAGAACCTCTTGGTTAGGTATAGGAAAACATCATGTTTTGGATTAAAAGTGTTTGAAAGTCTTGTCTTTGGCTCACCTGTCCACCCCAACCACCTTCTTATTGGACTTTTCTCTCATTTATATACTTTACCTGCTTTCAGCGTACATAAATGAAGCTACATGGCTTCCCCCAGTGTGTTGAACAAGACTGCTTTTGAGCCTAGGAAACCCTTTTATCATGACTCAAAGGGCTGGACCAAATCTGCATGACTGAACGTACATTTTTGTTTGGTTGAATATTTTGAATAATATTTTTTTGTGTGTGTGTGTGTCTTGATTTCGGCAAAAAGTAAGACTAACACCCCATCTGTATCTTCTGCAGGGGGGAGCGACCACCGCTGCCAAGAGGTTCTCCTGTCATGCAGCAAACAGCACCAGCTACACTGAGTTTTGCTTTCACACTCTCCGTTTGGACTGATTGAACTTTCGACCAAACAACTGCACCAAGACTCCCTGTCTCTGAAACCCAAAAATCAAGCTAGAAATCTTGGTGTTTTTATGGACTCATCAAATCAAGTCAGTAACAAAATCAGCCTACTATCACTTTAAAAACATAGCAAGACTTCTAGGACTTCAAACAAAACTTGTTCACTTAGCACTTCAGCTTGTACAGAACACTGCTGCCTTTCTAACAAAGTTCTAACAAAGACCAGAACAATTGAACACATGATACCATTTTAAAATCCCTGCATGTGTGTCAGAGAATGGATTTCAAAATACTGCAGCTCACCTATAAATCACTAAATGTTTTAGGGCCAAAATGTATCACTGAAATGTTTTATGATATGAACACCCTAGTCCCGAGGTCACTAGTAGGCGGACTATGGTCAGGGTCCGGACCCAGCCACCGTTTTCTCTGGACGCAGATTTATAGCAGAGCATTACTACGTCATGACGAAGCGTTTCTATTTTAACCCGCGCAGCAATTCTAGCATTTACTGTCCTGGTTTAACGGCCCAGGAAACTCACCGACCAATTGCATGTGTTCCAATAATCTCATTTGATACTTCTCAGCCAATCAAATCTATGCATTCTGATACGCTTTACGAGTCAAGCCAGCGAGCGAGAGACACACTGGGAGAGAGGAGACGAGATTCTTTAGATTCTTACATGTACATCCTTCTCACAGGCAGTTCAAAACCAGAATATCTCACATGATCGCCGACTGACGCCAATGTGACGCACCACTACGAGACAAAGCACAAATCTTTGGAGCAAACATACCTTCTCAAATCTGAACTGAGGGAATTGAAAATACAATCCTAGCTGGCAGGACAAGCTAGAGCTCTTTGCATGGGGAAATTTCTCCATCTGGACCTCTTTAGTCCCTCAGGTCTGTTGACTGCTTCCAGAGTCAATACAAAACACGAAGAAGCAGCATTTAGCTACTACGCAGAAAAAAACCTGGAATAAACTTTCAGAAGTTTTGAGACTTGCTCCAAATCCAGACTAAGAAAGTTTATGTTCACCATTTCCTTCTGTTAGACTACAAATCTAAGAGAGAAAGAGACCTGTCAAATAATTGTAGTATTGTGATGACTGGAGGGGAACTAGATTTTTATTGTTGTTAAATTATCAAATAAGTTTTGATTATATTCTTCTTCTTCTTTAATTTAAATATATTTTATGTAGTGTTGTAGTACTTGAGACCGGTCTTGGTCTTAAGACCACTTTTTGATGGTCTTGGTCTCATTTTCGACTCGACTGCATTTGTACTCGGTCTTGTCTCGGTCTTGGACATTGAGGAATCAGGATTTTAGACTCTAACTTTGGAAATAACAATAAATTGCTTTTGCATTGACTGATTTATTTGTTAAAATCCTAACTTTGATAGGATTTAACACGTATTGCTTCAAATGAAACCAATAACCCTAATTAAAAATGTGTTGTTACCGTAAAGACTGTCCCCCCTCCTCACTATGGTAGGCATGGAAAATGAGTGTTGAATAAAGATGCTTATGTTGATTTCAGCTCTTACTGTTTGTATCTGGGTGTGTTAATGGGAATGAGGATTTTTCAGATAAATATGAGAAGTACCGGTGATCCCATTCCACATTTTACTGTGTCATGTAAGATGGAGTACCGGTCTCCCACAGTCTTGGTGTCAACTTGGTCTGAGCCCCTAAAAGTCTTGGTCTTGTCTCGGGCTCGTTAAACTCTGGTCTTGGTCTTGACTTGGTCTCGGTTAGGGCGGTCTTGACTACAACACTAATTTTATTATTATATTATATTATTTCATATTTTATTAATTGGGTAACGTGATGTTATGTGAAAAACACCAAGTCTGTCTGTATGAATTGTGCTATTTAAATAAAGTTGCCTTGCCTTCATCTGGATTATGTGTAGTTTGTACTTGTAATGTTTCCTCTTTATCTTGTTTGCTCATTGTGCTTCTGTGCTGCTAGTTTGTCCTCACTGTGTGGAACAACAAGAAACCTGCTGGAATATCTGATCAAATAGAAATCAATAGAATATTAAAGAAATCCCTCAGCTCAGTATGTTTGTGACTCTGGCTGAGATGGAGGTGAAATATGTGAACCTGGACTGTGGTTTACTGCTCTCTTCCTGTCACAAACACTGTTTGACATCTGCTGGTTTTTGTTCAGGCTGCAAGGATCATTTCTCACTGTGGGTACCTCTCTTCCAACAGGCGCAGTAGTAGGTGGCTGAATGAGAGAGTTTAACTTTCTGGATCTGCAACTCACAGCCATTCTGTTTTCTCAAAGCTGAGAAATCATCTTCCTGAGGATGACTGTAACGTGAGCCTACGTTACAACTACTCCTACCAATCGAGAAAATCCTACTCAATGTTTCTTTAGCTTTCTTCTGGTACCAGTATACATAATCAGTGTCACACTGGTCAGTTCTCTGACAGCTGAAGGAAACAGTTTGACCAGCTCTCCTGGTCAATGTTAAATCCTTCTGAATCAGGTCTGCTGCCGTGGCAACCAGCGCTGTAGAGACACAGACAGATAGATGAAGGTCAGTGTGACAGTGTGTGTTCCAGGTGGAGTTTGCTGGCTCCTGATTGGCTGGAAACACTCACCTGAACACAGACAGCACAGAGCAGCAGCTGGGAGGAAAAGCATTGTGTGCAGTGGTGTTTCCTCTGGTGAACCTGGGGAGAAGTGGCGCTCTGATGCAGCTGAGGCCAAACAAGGACGAGCTGTGAGATCAGACGAGGGCCGCGTGGTTTCTAACGGGTCCTCAGACCTCCCATCAGCCCCTGCGGCGGACAGATAAGGCTGCTGCTGCTGATTGACAGCTCAGCTGAAGCTGCTGTGTGGTTTTCTGCTGAGTCGGAGGTTTTAAAGTGGAGAGGAATTTAGTAACTCAGACTGTTATATGTTTTTTAACTGTTGTGGTTAAAATACAATTCAAAATTTCTGTTCTGTTGCTCAGTGTCTTCATTAAAGCTATATAATATTTCACTGAGGGAAATGTTCAACCTTAGGACTGCAGTCATGTCATGAATCATTTTAGACACATTTGCTATTTTTGTAAACTTTGGGATCTCTACTAGAAAATAAAATAAAGTTGAAAGGATTAATTTGTAAAGTAAAAACCAGCGGAGGGTTCAGAAGAGTTTTAATCCAGGTCTGGTCCTTGTTGCGGAAAGCTGAAACAATTGTCCTTGGGGAAAATTGAACAAATAAATGAATTAAGACAAACCACTGTCAAGGAGAAAAAAGAGAAGTACATGAAAAAAATATCAGCTGGACGACAGGTCCTCCACCTAGAGCAGTATCAGACATCTGGCCTGGAGCAGAGGACAAATATAACTTCTAAAGCAGGGAGACTGCTTCCTCACACAGAGGTGATGAAAACTCCACTTCCCATGGGACTGGAGAGGCACAGATGTTCATACACAAACACAAACCCTGGTACGGCCTAGTGGTGAGGTTATAATCTTACGTCAGGTGACGTTTGGACTCAAGAGCAGACAGAGACAGCGAGTTGAGGTTCAAAAGAGGGTTTTAATGATAACATAGACGGTGAGTGGAACAGTGCTGATGAATTATCCAGAGCTGGTCTGCGGGGTCAAAGATAGCGTGGTTGAACTGAGGTCCAGTTATGGAGGCCTTGGCGTGGCAAACGGAAATCCCAGGCACTGAAGCAAACATAAACACGTTACTCTAGGTTCTTTCATGAAAACAAGGTAAATCACTAGACATCTTCATGACCGTGCGTAGTTACCACAAGGGTGAGAACAAACTGGCGCTGACAGTCAGGAGTACAGAGTATTTAAGCCAAGGCTTGATTGGCAGATTGTCAGCAGCTGTGCCGGAGAGCCAGGAACCTGGGAAGACCACACCCACCACACACAGAGAGACAGACAAAACCACACTCACAAGACTGGTGACGGATAGACCGTGACATAATCTTTAACAAAGATGAACGAAATAACAACTGGATGTGAAAAAACATTGTCGTTAAATAAAAATAAAAACGAGGCTTTATTTCTGTCCATTATCAGATCACTTCTACAGCATGAACTTTGGGTTTGGTCTGTAGTGGTTTTGTTGGCTGAACAGTAGCATGTCCTAAATCGGTCTCTCCCTCTGAATCAGAATTAACCTTGGAGCTCACAGTGTCTGATAACACAGACTGTCTACATTCCCTCTCTGACGCTGAGTGGCTGTTAAGTCTTCCATTAAAGCAGATTCAGTTCGTTTGGATGGTTTATTATTTTGGATTCACTGGACTCAGCCACTCCTTGTAAGTTTGCTCTCTCTTAGTTGGTAATAAATATCAAGAACTGTACCTGCTCTGCTCCGTGTCTTGCCTTTGGGCTCCACATTGACCTGACAGCAACAGGACAACAAAGCACCAGGCGTCTGGTTTCCCCCAAGATGTAGTATTAAAACTGGTACTGTAATCTTCTTTTGGTCAACAACCTAAGTAGGAGGTCAGGTCAGGGTTCAGTCTTGGAAGTCCTTGGCAGACTGTAAAGAGCCAGTAAGGCTCCATCAGCCAAGCTTAGTCAGTTCAAGTCGGTCAAGTGCACTGTTTTTCACTATGAATCAGGGAAAAGAGATTTATCACTCTATTCATATTTTTTAGTAATTAGGATCCCTTGTCTACAAAATCACCATCTCTTGTTGATAGTGATTGGTTTTGGAATAGATGGAAAAAGCTTGTGTGCATTGAGAGAGAGAGATTTACTTCCCATTGTCACGTCGTGTGCCTGCCTTGTTTAGTTCTTAGTTTTGTTATTTCAGTCTCTTCTGAATCTGTTACGTAGTCTATGTTGTTGTTTGTCTGGTTATTATCCGTCAGCTGGTGTTTAGTGTTGTTTTGGTATTTTCTGATCTCAGTTCTGTTCCAATCTCATGTATTAGTTGTTTCTGTACCATCGTGCTTCAGTTCTGTCGGTCTGCTAGATGTCATTTATGTTCTCTGCCAGTTTCATTGATTAATAGTTCTTAGTCCTGTGCCTTAGTTCATGTCTTAGTGTTCACTCCTGGTCTTTGTACTTCTGTATTTTGCCCATGTCTAATCTGAGTTCTGCTTATCTTTGCTTCAGTCTGTGTTCCTTGTTAGTGTATTCGTGATCTGTCTGCTCTCTGATTGCATGTCCACTAAACACTTTGGGTTCCAGTTAATGTATGGTCTTGTGTTTTGCATCTGTAAGTATCTGTCTGTTGTCCCCTGCTGTCACTCTACCGGTCTGTGTGCTTGATTAGTCCCTCATGTCTTTCACCTGTGTATCCCCTCCCAGATCGTTAGTCCCTGGTGTTAAATGTTTGCTGTTTCTGTTCAGTCTCTGTTCGGTCATTGTCATGTGTCGTTTGAAGAGTGTTCTGCTTGCTTTGGAGTTACGTGTACAGTCGTGTTGGATCTTGTTAGCCACCGTTATCTGTAAGCTTAGTTTTTCCATGTTTGGATTAAACCCTGGAACTGAATCTCTGCTCTTAGTGTCTTGTGTTTGGGCTCTCACTCCTGCTTCTCACTCACCCCGAAAATCCTGACACCTGTTTTGATCCCAGATCCCAGGTTTATCCTTTGAATTGCAGTTCAGACAGACTAGCCTCGTGTGTGTCCTCTCAGCGTGTTTCTTGTGATGGACTGCAGAACGAAACCATGTGGTTGATGTAAAATTTTGAAACAGGTCGTTAGCCAATCACCAACAGAGAATGTGTGGCATGTGACTGTAATAGTACAGTGTGAAATCATGAGACCTGCAGTGCTCGTGGATGAGCTGCTGCATTTGCTGCTAGTTGGTCTATAGGACTCAGCCTCTCTCTTGCTCTGTTGGTTGGCCTTCCTCACAGGTCTTCTCTTCTGTAAAATGGGTGTGTACAGGCAGGTGGCCTTCATCTGGATTACACTTTTATTCAGTTTGTACTTTAATAGTTTCCTCTTTATCTTGTTTTCTCATTGTGCTTCTGTGCTGCTAGTTTGTCCTCACTGTGTGGAACAACAAGAAACCAGTGGCCTGCTATGAAGCGGGCTAACTGGCTTATCCAGATAACTTCGGGAGTAACTTTGCTACGTTGGGTGTAACTTTGTGATTAACCCGTATGCAAGATGGATAGGTGTTACCCGAGGTCTGTTGCCATGGCAATTTACGCTGCATCTGTAAAGTGCTCCAAGTAGGTTATCTTTGTGGTTAACTCGAGGTTACCCTGTATACGTGGACTACACACCACATCTGTACTCAGTGAGAAGTAGGCTATTAATACACACTACTTGATAAAGTATATTTAGATTGCAGCTGAAATTAAGTTGTTCTTAACACAACAGCATTACGTTCATACAGCGAGCCCTGCAGCCTCTGTGATTTAAAGGAGGAGCTCTAACTTAATTAACGGTACAGTTTCATAGATGTAGCCCATCTGTAGGATGTAATTAAAATATCCCAACTGTTTTCAAATATTTAGATTGACTATTTCACATGTCCAAGAAATATGGAGCCAGAGTGGGGTTACCTAATAGCTGAGGGAAAAATCCTAGATGAAAGTTGTACATTTACAAGAATAAAACTCAAACTCAACTCAAAAAATTAAAGTCACAAAAATCCAAATCACTCTGGTGTTTTCTTCTGAATACGCCCAATCCACTGCAAAGTCTGTATAGTGAATGATAATATAGTGATTGTGGGCTAAACTCACAAGTTTTTCCTCACTGCTAAATCCGATTGTGAAGTCTAATTTAATTTTCGGCAGAAATGTGGCTGGCTGCACAATATTAGATTTAGCCGTTAACTTGTCTTTAAACTTCTCATATCTTGACACGGCCGAACACACCCCTTTTATGAGAACGCGCACAAACCCGAATAAAGTTAACACCAACTCAACTAACTAACATCTTATCCACCGTTGTAGTACCGATTAACAGCAGTGTAGGCGGTCAGAGTTTGTCAAGCCTGAGTTAATTCTGAGTAGGTTGAACTCCCTTCATAGTGCAGGCCACTGCTGGAATATCTGATCAAATAAATAAATCTTAAAGAAATCCCTCAGCTCAGTATGTTTGTGACTCTGGCTGAGATGGAGGTGAAATATGTGACCCTGGGCTGTGGTTTACTGCTCTCTTCCTGTCACAAACACTGTTTGACATCTGCTGGTTTTTGTTCAGGCTGCACGGATCATTTCTCACTGTGGGCGCCGCTCTTATAACAGGAGCAGTAGTAGGTGGCTGAATGAGAGGGTTTAACTGTCTGGATCTGCAGCTCACAGCCGTTCTGTTTATTCACAGCTGAGAAATCATCTTTCTGAGGATGATTGTAACCTGAATAAACTTTATTATTACTCCTATCAATACGCAGGATCCTTGTGAATGTGTCTGTGTCTTTCTTCTGGTACCAGAATACATAATCACTGTCACACTGGTCAGTTTCTCGACAGCTGAAGGAAACAGTTTCATCGACTCTCCTGGTCAATGTTAAATCCTCCTGAATCAGGTCTGCTGCCATGGCAACCAGCGCTGTAGAGACACAGACAGATAGATGAAGGTCAGTGTGACAGTGTTTGTTCCAGGTGGAGTTTGCTGGCTCCTGATTGGCTGGAAACACTCACCTGAACACAGACAGCACAGAGCAGCAGCTGGGAGGAAAAGCATTGTGTGCAGTGGTGTTTCCTCTGGTGAACCTGGGGAGAAGTGGCGCTCTGATGCAGCTGAGGCCAAACAAGGACGAGCTGTGAGATCAGACGAGGGCCGCGTGGTTTCTAACGGGTCCTCAGACCTCCCATCAGCCCCTGCGGCGGACAGATAAGGCTGCTGCTGCTGATTGACAGCTCAGCTGAAGCTGCTGTGTGGTTTTCTGTTGAGTCTGAGGTTTTAAAGAGGAGACGAATTTAGTAACTCAGATTGTCATCTGTTTTTCAACAGCTGTAATGAAGATACAAACTACCTCCACTGTGGTTTTAACCCTTAAACATCCAGTCACGTGTCAATGATTTAACTTTAATTTTCTTTCTTAATTTCAGATTTATAGAACATAGATAATGCACATTACTAATACATCAATAAATGTAATAATATGACAGAATTATCCAAAAGGCTATTTTTATATCTGCTGTCCCTGGACAGGTGTTAATATGTCACACCTAAAAAGATAAAAGGCTTGAAATAGTACATACAGATCAAGCCCATTACAATAAAAATGACTATACTAAAAGAGAGGGGGAAAACATAGAAACAAGACCAGTGGGTCATTATCAACATCAACACCAGCACACACACACAAGCCGTACTATCAGACCATATAACAAACATGTACGATAGTGATGACAAACATTTTGGTGAGCAGGTGCAGCTCCTCCAAGGACCATTAACCTTTTGTCTTTTCCAGGAGA
>NW_024042710.1:0-46108 GCF_014851395.1 Micropterus salmoides | reverse complement strand
GGGGGGGGGGGGCAGGAGCCCATCCCAGCTGACATTGGGCAAAAGGTGGGGTACCCTGGACAGGTCGTCAGTCCATTGCAGGGCCACACAACCACTCACACCAAAGGACAATTTAGAGACACCAATTAACCTAGCCTGCATGTCTTTAGATGGTGGGAGGAAGCCGGAGCACCCGGAGAGAACCCACATGGACACGGGGAGAACATGCAACCTCCACACAGAAAGGCCGGGGCAACCCATGACCTTCTTGCTGGCAACAGTGCTAACCACTGCACCACCGCGCCGCCCCAAGAATGCAGTTTACCACAACCCCACCTCTAGCCTACTAGAGCCAAAAGAATTTAGTTATTGGTTATGGAAAGTCCTGGATTTCCTGTACCTAATTTATGATCTAAATTAAACGCAACCATTTTGGAACAAATACCTAAATAGTGTCTCTGTGTCACCCTGGTTTGGGGGAAGACACAAATATATCATCACCACCTATTGCAAAAATATGGAAAACAGGGTTATCTTGAATCTTGAGTCAGATTGAAAACATTAATGCTTAAAGGTGCATTTGCTAAATCAATCACAGAAAACCAACATGGACCTGTGACATTAGCTTTACACATAAGGTCATTTATTTATCTCTCTAAGATCTTGAAAACTGGCCACCCCCTTTTCTCTACAGGCAGGATGGGGGAGTTGCATGGAGAATGGAAACATTTCACAAATACCATCTGTGACTGTGTGTGGCTACATGTAAATAGGTCTGATGGCTGTTTCCAGTGTGTTGGTAGTAACACTTTACTCAGTAACACATTACTGAAATAATATTACTTTTCCCAGTAACTAAGTCATGTAATGGATTACTTTTCTAAAACAGTAATATTATTACAGTTACTAGTCCAAGTAACGCTGTGTTACTGAATGCACCATCCTTGACGTGAATGTGCGACAGCAGCACCGGACTTTTTGTTGTTCAAGTCAGCTGTTAGCCAAAAAGCTAAAGGAAGAATGGAGAGACGTTCTTTCCACAGCTGTAAGTAGCTACTGCCATTATTCTGTCACAGTCTAAGATGCAAAGAACATTGTCGTCTATTGTAAACTCAACCGTCTATTGTAAGCTTTCAACCGCCAACAATTCTCCAGCTAATTTATTGAAGCATCTGCTAAAGCAGCACAGCAATGTGAAACTTACAGAAAGAAACTCCGGCCGCTTCTGGCCAGTGATGCATGCACTCGTCAGGACAGAGTAGCGTGCAACGTAACAACGTTTTAAACAAATACTGAATAATAGGCTACTGCTCTTACATACATTTCTGAGTAATTTGCCCAACACTGGTCAGGAATGTTCCAGGAGAAAATGCTAATCATTTAAAAAAATATTTTGATGTTTATGGGGAATTAGGGAGCACTTTAGACCTGAGTCTATAAGAAAATGTCACATTTACAACTTGTACAAGTGTTTACTGTACATATTGTTGGTATGTAAATACTGGTTTATCACTCTCATCAGTGGTGTCTACTTGTGAGTCTGTGTCTATGTGATGTCTGTGTCTATGTGATGTCTGTGTCTAATCTTCTGGACTTTGTTCCTCTTGTTGGTTGAAGTCAGGCGTGATCTGTGCCCATAACCTCTACATCTGTAGCACCTTCTACTATGTCAATTTGTATTGTTGTGTCTGGGATGTGCTCTCCAGCTCTTTTTCCCATGTCCACTATTATCATTTCACTCCCTCTTTGATGTAACATTCCTCACCATCAGTCTTTTTAGGGTTAGGCGGTTCTTCTGCAACTCCTTTTAATTTCACAAACACTTCTGAACAGGCACATGCACACATAGACATCAAAAGGGGCTTCAGCACCTGCCCTTCTTCTTCTTCGAGAGAAAGTGCCATGCTTTGTTTTTGTTTTTTTTAAATAAAAGAATATACAGTATATTTATTCCTGTTTGGAACTCTCTCCGCATCTCACTGCGCAACCAGAGCGCAGCTCACAGACAGACAGCAGCCCCTCCAGCTTCTCTCCCAGCAGTGTTCTTCTTGGCTTGTGTGGAGGTGAGTGGTGAGGAACAAAGACAAATCTACCAGTGCCTCGAGTTTACCGCTAATTAAACAAAAGACAATATAGGCCTATGTCCTGTTAACGCATGACTCATGAGCTGAGCTAATGTAAAAAGTTAGCTGAAGTTTAGCTAAGGCAATTTCTCATGGCCAAACAACCTAATGTACTGATGGAGACACTGCAGGTGAACACAGTAACATTTGTGTCTCATAATGTCATCACAATCACCACATTGATATGCAAATTAGGTGTTAACTAATTAAAATACGCCAATTTGCATACATTTGACAAGTCACTGCAGGTGAATGGGATAATAACTAAAGCATATCACCACAGAACTTCCCCAGTTAATGACTTACATCAAGAGTTGGCTATTTTCCTCTAAAATGTGCTTTGTAAATATGCAGATTAGCTTGTTTTGGGTAATATAGAATAAATCTACAGATGCAAACAGACAGAGGGTATTAGGCTTAAAACCAACACCATCTAAAGGTGTATTCTTGAAGTTTTATTTCCATTAGAGTAAAAAGAAGAAGCAAAATAGACCAAAGTCTCAAAATTGACCACTCCATGAAAAAGTGCCTTAAAGAGTAACTTGATAGTTTTGATGGTCGGCTCCTCATCTAATAACTCTGCATTCTATTAGTTTGTTGTATGCTGATAGATCCGTACATAATACAGACAGCCCTCCCTCAAATGTGAAACTAAGTCCATGTCACCATCAGTAATTGTGTGTGTGTGTGTGTGTGTGTGTGTTCATGGTAAATGTAATACAATAAGAACAATCATAAAGTATTTGATCATTACATTATTTGTATTTTCAGGCAATTCAGTATTCTGTTGCTTGGCTGTGTGTAGCTGAAGGTTATCTTTACTCATTTGGCATCTTGCTTGTGAAACAAAAAGCAAGTATTTAATTAACATTTATTTTAATTATTCCTGCAGCCCAATGCCACAGTTTAGTGTTAAGATTTATGTTAAGTATTATGTATTCTAATAACACCAAAAGAATTTAAACGATTTATTGCCTTGCGAAAAATAAACAAATTATTAATGAAACTAGCGTAACACTTCCTAAAACAATCTGTAGCCCATTAAGTGTGCCTATTAGAAGGTAAACATCCTCAACCACACTCTTTCCCCATGAATTTAGCTGGACCTGAATAGAATAGCAAAGAATTTAACAAAAAAACAAAAACAACGCAAAAAATCTTTAATGGAAACATCTGAAATGTAGGTTTAAGATGTGTTTATGTTATGTACTTCTCATGATCATGCGACACGTGGCTACAGGTCAGAGTTTGACCCAGGCCGCTGCAGCAAGGATAACTAGAAATGCTACCATGGAATGGGATTACGCATTTATCACTCCTGGACAGTTTTTTTTCTCTGTTTAAATATTTGTAAAGTTCAATTTTAAGTCTTTTTAAGACGCGTTATTATCACACCTAATGCTTAACTATATTCCGGAATGATGTTTCCCCGACAGAAACATCAAGACTACCTTCCCAGGTTTTACGTCTAATTCTGGTCAACATTACCAGCCTAGGTTTTTTCCAATTTGCAAGAAATTATTCAAAACATCGTACTCAACGTTTTTAAGCCAATTGGAGGTGCAGTTTGGACTCGTGCATTGATGACGCCAAATGTGGTGGAATAATTTCTTCACAAAGAATACGGAGTCAAAGCGACAAAGCACGGTTCTCTCATCATCTCATCACGGTTCAACATCACATTAGGAACAACCCACAGCCTACATTTTTCAGGATTTATTTTAGATTTTGGAAAGAGAATAAATCAGGCAGAAGAAAGCTTGAAAACGACTCATTTTGCATTAGAGTCAATGGAGCACAGCCATAAAAGTGTCAAACCTCAGATAGAGCCAGTCCTATAAAGTGCAACTGTATGAACTTTTACAGTACATCACATATAAAATCTCTTCTATATCATCTTTATTTGCTCAAGGTTATGGATGGATGTTTCAATAAAACATTCTGGCTTAAAATTCACCTGTGGTGCTCTGTCGGGAGATGCAGTGACTTAACGAGCAGTGAATAAGAGTATAAATAATACATGCAATTTGTTAAGCTATGAGGAGAGGAAAAGTCCGCTAGCTGCTAGGCTAATTGTGTGAAATGCCATAGAAGCTAATAATTGTAACTGAAAAAATACAAAACCCAAACCTGGTATAGTTATTATTAAGCTGATTTTATGCTTATGTTAAATGTGATTGTTATTAAGGCATGTTTTATAGGTGGAAGTGGAATCAAATTAAAATTACACGGTAAAAAAAAAAAAAGTTTTTTCACAGGAATATACTGTATTATTTTACAGATTTCTTCTGTTTTTTCAACATTACATATAAATACCATGAAAATACAGAAAAATACTTTAAACATAACATTAACCATAAAATAAAAGTTGTAATCTGTATATTCATATAATGAGAAATTATAGTTTTTTTTACAGGATTATTCCATTGCTTAATTGCCCTGAATGTAAAATTACATTGAATTCTATGTAAAAAGACAAAGAAATTCACATATTTAAAATTAAGACAACTTTCTGTTGTATTACTGTGAAACTTTAAATTTAAGGTAAATAAATGTAAAAAAAATCGTAAAATAACGGTAAAAAGTCTGGCAGCAAAAGTTGCCAAATACTTACCGTAAAATTACACTAAAGAACCTTAAATTATTCTACGGAATAATTCTGTTTTTAAATACAGATATTTACTGTAAACATTGTCTGTATTTTTACAGTCCAACTGCTGTAAAATGAAAAGAAAATCTCATTTAAAAAACGTCTGTAAAATGTTAAACAAATGTATAAATCTGCATATAAACTGAAAAATATTGCAGAAATACCTTACAATTACACAATTAAAAAGTGTCTGCTGTTTTTACACAGTATTCTTTGGTAAATTCATAAGATTATCTATTCCATCCACAAGAACTCCTTGTCAAAGTACAGACTTTTAGATTTAAAACTAAACTAAATTAAAAAAATTCCTTAAAATACCGTGTTTTAAAACTCAACAGTATCTTGAAAGCTTTAGGCTTTTATTTTATGGGATTATCCAATCTATTAATAGTAAATTCCTGTGAAATTTAGTTTTTAAACTGTAGAATAATAAAGATCACGTGATAATAGTTTGCAAAACCATATTTTTATAGAGATTACTTTATTACGCAACTATCCAATATATCTACGAACTTTTCCCATTAATGTATGGAGTTTACTTTGAATAAACATACTTTTATAGTAATAACAAGCAACTATCCAATATATCTACAGACTTTTATCATTAATGTATGGGATTTACTTTGAATAAACATACTTTTATAGTGATTAAAAGCAACTATCCAATATATTTACATACTTTTTCCATTAATGTATGGAGTTTACTTTCATAGGCCATTTGAGGCTAAAAAGACCTATTCTCTTTAGGTCTTAATGCACAGCTTACTGGTGTTTGAGCTATATATCAAAATCAAATGGTCATAAAAGGTGTATTTGTTGTCCCATCTTGGTTCACTCAAAAAACTGAAACTTTTTAATTATATTTATTTTTTCAACAGATTCCACAAAATTGTTTTAGGTTAGTTAAAAGCAAAAAAATGTAATGAACTTGTAGAAGAGTAACACAATGAATGTCAATTGATCCAACTAAAAATAAAAAACTTCTGATCAACAATATATTTAAGCTTACCTTTCAGTATTTTATTTGGAATAGTAAAAATATACATTTATGTTCAATTAATTAAAACATTAGGTTTTCATTCAATATTTTTTTCTGAATTAGATTGACACAATTCAAATGTTTGTCAACTGGTCCCACACAAATTAATTTCAACTTAATTTTGGATTTTATTCACCAACACATCACTATCATTTTGGTGCAATTGGTGAAAAAAATATAAAACTATAAAGTGTTGAAAAGTTTGCAAAATAATGTTTAGTTGTCAACAATTTTGATGATCCATTGCTTAGAATTCTGCCAATTCCACAGAACACAGCCTCCAAATCAATGGCTCATTCATAGAGTTTGTTCTTGAGCATCTGTACCTTGGTTGAGAGTTTGCTAGCATCTAGTTGAAAGAATCACTCAATCAAGTACCTCATAGAAGGCTTTAAGGTTCTGAGGATAACTGAGGTTCAGTGCATAATTACACCTATTAAGAGTGCACGTGTAGAGGCGACGTCTCCCAAGTCATGCAGAACTTCAGCACCCTCAGTGACTATCCCAAAATCAGCTGGAGGAGTGGTGGCATCACCTCCCTCAAAACGGATGCTGTAAAGATAACTTGTCCAAACTCCCTTGGAACAGCTGTAGCATCAGATCCTTTACATAGGACAGAAAGAAAGTAGAAAAACAAATTATGAAATCACAAACACATTTTGCAGAATTCTAAAGAGTAATGTTTGCATTTCAGGTGTCCTTTATGTAATGATTTAACAAAAATAGCATGATACAGTGCTATGTGTTTATAAATTACAAGATGTAGTAGTGCTGGGTAATTAAATATTAGATACAATTGTGTATTATTTAATATACCTCACCAAGCACTTTATTTGGAGGGCGTGCAGTCTACTGCAACCCAACAGCTCTGCCATAAATCTTTACTTTTACTAAGCTTAGATATTTAACAAGTTTTTCTATTATTCTGCCCCCCTCATGTATGTCAATGGGGTAGACAATATTAGGAAAACTTTTCAATATAATGCACTCCAGTACGCCACCCACTATGAATAATAACAGAATGTATGGCAGTTGTCATTTTTGATTGCATTAAGACAGCAGATATTCCTGATAAAATGCATTGTGAGTGTATATTCGATTTCCCAAAAGAGACAAAAAACAAACTGATTTTCTGCAAATCGTAAGAAAGTAACAAGGTTACAGTTGTGGTCAAAAGTTTACACACACTTCTAAAGAACATACACGTCATGGGACTTTCCAATAATAACTACAACTCAAATTTTTCTGTGATGAATCGTTGTCACAAAAAAACGTCATGAAATTTGGTACCTTTATGAATTTATTATGGGTCTTCCGAAAATGTGACCAAATCTACTGGGTTAAAAATATACATACAGCAATGTTAATATTTGTTTAAAAGTCCCATTGTCATTTTTACCTCAATTAGACACTTTTGGTAGCTATCCACAAGCTTCTGGTTGAATCATTGACCACTCCTCTTGATAGATTTGGAGCAGTTGAGCTAAATTTGACAGACTTGTTTCTTCAAAATAGTTAACATGTTCTCGATTGGGTTTAAGTCAGGTAACGTTGTGTACTGTTTAAAATTTTATGATACAAGTACCAAAAAAACTTCTTATGACAGTAAGAAGTACAAAACGAGCAAGCAGTAGGGGTGTGTATCTTCACTGGCCTCACAATTCAATTACGATTATCAGATCAACAATTTGGTTCGATATCTTAATGCATCACCTCAAGGGTGGGAATTTCTAGGCACCTCATTACGATTATGAGGCTACGATGCGACTGTAAGACAAAACTATTTGTAACAAATCAAACAAGTAGGTAGTAATGAAAATGCAGATATTTAATGTTTCTTCATATAAATGCAGCTAACATTGCAAAGCATTATTACAGCGTTATTACTGACCTCTTTTGCTGATATTTTTATTTTTGATGCTGCTGTTATTAGTATAGAGTCAGATTTGGTTTAACTACGCACTTTACAATGCAATCTAAATAGCAATTGTAAGTCGTTTAGTTTGGATAAGCGTCAGCTAAATGAATAAATGTAATGTCTCGTCTAGTGTAGTTACATGTTTGTTTCTTGTCTTGTAAGCTTATTATGGTAATCTTGTATTGAGCACCATGGGCCTTAAAAATTAAAATTAATGTTACCTGTTTTTACTCATGCAAAAACGTAACTTTTGCATTTATTATGACCAGTAAAATAAGCCTGATATCTGAAAGTATAGACAGGAACACAAGAGTAAAACTAATCTCTCCAAACCAAAGACACTGTCTTACAAAAGCAGCCTATGAAGAGCTAAAGCTTAAGAGCTTAAACACAGACATGTAAAAACAGAGCTTTCTCTACGCACGCCACCAGCAAAGGCTGAGGTGTTGAAGCGCCTGTAAACAGTGTTGCTGTCGACAGCAGAGGGTAACGTTCAAGTGTTCACGGATTGGCAGGCTCGGCGGGATAAAAGCCGATCAACCTGGGTCATGCAGCAATGTTAGCTAGCTAACACATGTCCAAGAACCACCTCCCTGGGCTAGTTAAACTAACTGCTTATACACCCGAAAAATGCAGGACGACTTCTATCAGAAACACAAAATACAATCATGCTCAATATGAAAATTCTACAAAAAACAGTTACGGGTAAAAATAACAGGTCTCTTACAACTTCCAAAAACGAAGACCACCAGCAACTTGTCCGCCAAAATTAACTCAGAAGAAGCAGTCAGGTGACATCGCACATGTGCTGGCTGAAATCTTCTTCTCCTTCTTTCGGTTTGACGGCAGCAGGCGCTGCGCCACTGCCACCTTCTGGATGTAACAAGTACTCAATCTAATCAGTTTTATTTAGCCTCAATTCATAACAAAGGTAATCTCATTGCACTTTTCATATAGAGCAGGTCTAGAATATTACTACCAGAAACCCAACAATTCCCACCACTCCCTTTAACAGGTATTGGGGTTTTGTTTATAAAAACGGCGCGAAAAACGCAGTTTTGTTAGCAAAACATGCTGCAAGAGTGATGTTTTTGGGCACTAATGGCTCACAATATGCCACTTTCCTACCTCGTTTTGTTAAAAAAAGAGCGTAAAAAGCGCTGTTTCAATGGCCAGGACGCCGCTTTTTACGCCGCCAAAAAGAAAAACGCTGTAAAAAGCACCGTGGAATGGAGTCGGTCTGGAGGCGGCGAAAAAAACGTCGCTCTCTATGCTCATGTAACGCCGCTTTTTACTGGGCTCAGTATCTAGTGGTTTCCATCCACTAGATACAACGTGGATGGCACCACTCAGATGACTGGGAAGCCTATCTGTCCCCATCTCTTAAAAGAAGAGTATCACCACGGCAGCCCCACTGTGCGCATCCAGCCAGCCAGTTAAAGAACTGAAGTTCAAACAGCCCCAAGAACTGAAGGTTTTGCCCAAGAACTTCCACTCACCCTACGATGGACTGGCCCACGAGTGATGCCCGTCACCAGCTGGAGCCTCACGCAGACGCACACACACACATGTATGATGATGTACTTAGGCTATATTGGTTACAGTTGTTCATTAAAATGAGCGTAATTATATTTTTGCATTATTTTTTAAATACCTTTACTGGTTTTAATATAATTCCTAATTGTTCAAAGTATTAAGTCAAATATCTAGTAGTAGTAAAGACTCCAATCAATTGTCTCTCACAAATAGTCTGACAGATTCTTTATCCTGGTTGTTCAAAATAATAATTTTGAATGTTGTGTGGTTTACACAGTAAAATAAATTTCAACCTTTACTGATTAAACCAATTTCATTTTGTCATTATCAGCCAACATTATTCACAATGTAAAGATAGCTTATTGATGATTAACATGATTTCAAAACATGCATCTTATTATTTAGCTTAGGTATCATCAGAAGGTATGCGTTCACAAAGAGTTCAGGTAATCTTTGTCAAATACCGCTGTTAAAAGAGCTTACTCTGGTAACGTTACGGGTAACGCTAGTCGGGGAAACGCAGGCAGACGTCGGCTGTGTAGCTAGTAGGGAGTCACTGTCTTGGTGATTGTCTTTTCTTTGTTAATTTCTGTTATATTGTTGCATTGCCCACGCTATGTACGTTGTAAATGCCTTTACTGTGAGCTCCCCTTGCTCTGGGTTAACGTGTCTGCTGACCATTATATTTACTGCATGTCAGCTTGTATGTTTAATAGGGTAATTAATATTAGTCAACCTGTCTCCTTGTGCTTCACGTAGTTTACTGTTTCCAGTCATACATGCCACAAGGGTGTTTGGAACCTGATGTCTGTGGCTTAAGAGGTGTTACATTAGCTTACCATACAACAATGTTATTAACAACATAGCAGAAGCTGACATTATCAAATACCACGCAGCATGTTTCAGTAACATGTGATCAGTTAAACTTGCTCTCTATTGATGTTGAGTTTAACTAGCTAGCTACCGTCTCTTGGACTGCAGCAACCAAATTGTTTTCTATGTTGTTAGCTGTGTGTGGTGGTCTACGTGAAGTATATTTGTTCAGTTTAATTTCTGATGAATACAATTTACATAAAGGTGTCCATGGTTTTGTTTTGAGGGATGACTCTTTTCTTCTCTCTTTCTTTACCTCTGGCTGTGTGTGACAATCTTCTTTTCAGACAATGAAGTGGATGGGGAAACAGTAGAGTGTGGCCTGACTGATAACATGGTGCTGGATCATTCACACAAATAAAATCAAGTTCAACAAATTCATACGGGAGTTAAAGGATGTTGTAACACTGACTTTAGAACCAGTGCCTGAAGAATGCATTGAGCAGCCTTTGACTATAGAAAGGTAAAGTTTGACCTTGTTGAGCATTACATCTATTATCTAATAGGTGTTTTAGCTCTATGAATATAACATCGTTTGTGAATTGTTTGATACTTGTGGGTTATTGCTGGTAATTCAAGTTCCTCATCCCTTCTCTTCCCCATCTCAGCAATGGGGCAAATCAGAGACTGCATGCTGGATTCGTCATTCCACCTTTCCCCAGAGATCTTCAGACCAGACTCGACAACAAAGAAGCATGTTTGAAGTTATCCAGAGATCGACATAGGATCATTCCAGTTCTCCATGAAGCAATCATTGAATACACAATGTATGTATTGTCCATTGCTACACATGGCCAAGTTAGAACATTTTAGAGGTAGCCTATGTCTCTGTCATGGCGTCACTTCATCATTGCTTCACTAATGTACTTGAGGCATTCAAAATGTGAGTAAAACGAGTCAGATTTAGTTGTAAAAATGTTAAGGCCAATCATAAGTTTTTTCACGATTGTGGTTTTTAAACAAAAGTTTATGAATAAACTAAATTGCTTTATTCATTAATTTAATCTTGATCACAGGTATCCCACCCATGCAGAATATGTGCAAGTTGTTAAAGCACTTATTGTCAAGTACCCTGTCCTTAAGGATCTGGAGGGAAACGGCTATGTAAGTTATGTTTGATATTATGCAGTTTGTTATTTTCTGATGTAATGAGTTTAGGAACATTGAATGAAATAAAGAATGCATGCAAGTGTATTAGGGCTGCACGATTTGGAGAAAAAATCATATTGTGATTCAAATATAATGAAACAAATGGAACTATGACTCTACTTGCTTGATTATCAAGGAAAATGCACAAAATACTGACATTTTGAACTGTTTCTCAAATTGAACAAAGTTAAACAATATTTATAACAATAACTAGTAAAACAGATTATAAAAGAACAAGGGGAGAGTGTTGCTCTCAGTAGCAGGTGACTAGAAGCAGCACATACTGGGGGTTACGGTAGGTTGTTTTAAACGTTATTCACACACTGCTCATAAATTTTTCTGATTGCATATAGGTCTATCTGTTTTTAGGGGCACATGCGAGAGCCCTGATTTGATTAAATCACACACTTTTTGCTTTTTTTTGTATTCCCACATGGTAACATTGTGATTGCAATTCAATTAGATTAATCATGCAGCTCTAAAGTGTATTGTGATGTTTTCCTTGAAAAGGTTTATGAAATGAATATTTAATGATGGGGAGGGGGTTATCTTTGTTGTCTGTGTTAGCAAACCTGGCATCAGTCCCTCAAACGCAAATTCAAAGCAGAGCGTGCACCTTTGGTTCATGAAGATGAGGTGAAAAGGAGTAAGGAAAAGTTTGGGCATAAGCGAGCCAAACTGTCTACGGAAGCTGCAAGAAACCTATTGCAGATCTGTGTCAGGGGTGAGGGGATTAACGCAGCTGCTTAGTTATTAAAAAAGTTTTTTACAAGACCTATCTGGGTATGGGAATTGAGGCTCTTTTAGTGTCGTTGTTACGTTCTAGTTCAGATAAATGTTTTTGCATTGTGAGGTAAACCTGTTTTTATTTCCAACAGGTGCCTGCTATCATTGGTGAGGACACGTCCTCTATTGAGAGACATGTGAACATTATTTGACTGTGTCAAAATACTGGCATTTGTAACTTCAATACAATACCTTGAAAAATATTGATATTTGATACCATACCACGGGGGAAAATTTACACATTGATTAAATTTCTGATTTAAATTATCTAATCAAATTATCATAGTAAAGTTCATAGTACTGTGTGTTAAGCAGAACAGCATCAGTTAATTTACCTTAAAAGTATTTCTTATCAACTAAATCTCTGTCTGATATTCCTCAGATCTGATAGCTCTGAGGGGGATTGGCTTATTTTAGAGAATTACAAATGTCTGTTGGGCAAACAGGACAACTATCTTATAACTTAACAGTTTACTGGGCCATCTTGTTTATTACTTTTGTGATGTTGAAAGGGGAGAGACGTCTCCAACCTCGTCGGTCCTGCAGGTGCTTTGCTTAGTTGGTTTTGTTAGCACCTTTCATGTCACTTTCATATGGGCTTGCTTGTATCCTTTGCCAGAATCCAATCACAAGTGATGAGTACTAGCCAATTACAGCACAGTAGGATTTTTTTGAAGCTCTGGCAGGGGAAATAAAAAAAACGTGATTCAGCTAAAGCGGACGGGACGAGTACACTGCGCTGTGAGTAACAGGAGGTGGGGCTATGTGGTCGCTGCAACGTTGCGAGTGTCAAGTTGCTGTCGGGAGGAGAAAGAAATGCATTTTCAGTATCTGTACTGTGGAAATTAGTTAATAAAACACTACTTGGAATAGTAACAGTAATGTACGAGAAAGTTGTTTTGCTAGCGGTTTGGTCCTTCAATATTGACATGATTTTGGTAAAATGAGTAAAAAAAAAACAACCCACTGGCCAAAATCTACGTTGAAGCAAGAGAGGAAGTGCTGGCTGAGGATCTACAAGGTATTGTTACTTTTGTGTGTGTGTAGTGAATAATCATCATCAAAATGTTGATATGGGCAAGAACTTTAATTTAAGCGCTTCTGTAGAAAATGGGTCATTATGTCAGAGTTTTGTTGGAGAGTTTATGGGGGGGTTGAATGTCTTTAAAATAATTTTTTTTAAAAACAGCAGCACTGGTTGAAGCCTGGTAATATTCCAAACAAATTTAATTGAATAGTTAACCACACTGGTTGGACTGTTCAGCTTTCCCACGTGTATTTGCTTATACCCCTGGTTCAGACTGTCTTTGCGCCTAGTGGATGGTTCATGTAGGGTGGGTAAGCCAAGTTGAAAACCTAGTGGAGGTTCAGAGTGGATGGTGTGGATCTGTGCAGGGGAGCAGGAGTTGAAGAGGGAGTTAGGGGAGGGGATTAGTGGGGAAGGCAAAAAGCTGTTTTTGGTAACATCATAGTAACTAACTGGGTGTTCATTAAACTTGTGCATTCAATTCACTGAAAAGTCAATATGTTGCTGAAAAGATTTCCATCTGCGCTGTGGCAGAGCAACTAGGTCTTACAAATCACATTTGAAGAGCTCATTTCATTAGATTTTTTTTCTAAAATCAAATCTATTTGAATGTTAAATATATTGCATAACAAAGCACGACATTGCAAAATTGAAATGAGAAGAGTCTCTCAAAGTGTCTTTTTTCAGTTAAAATAAATAATTAAGGATTTCTTTCATTGTCTTACAGATGTTGACTTCTGTGCTGCGCTGATCCTGCTGCCCTACATCTGTAAAGAGAAGGTCGACCAGTTCATCACATTGGGACAGGTATGCAGTCATTTTAGTCCACAGAGGTTTGGGGTAAAACACATGGTTATGTCTCTCTCTAGAACATTGCCTTTTTAACTTTTCAACCTGTTTTTGCTAAACACTGAGTGGTCTGCAACCTTGCTCACTAAGCTGGATTTGTTGTCTAGGTGGCTGACTTCACCTTCTGACATTTTTGTTTTCTTTGAACAGTGTGACGCTGAAAGTCCCTACCCAGCTGTACAGCTGGTAGACAACGACTGGAAGATGGCATTTTCCAGGAAGGTTCCAGTTCCGGTCAGAGTGGATGGTGTGGATCTGTGCAGGGGAGCAGGATTTGAAGATTTGAAGTAATTGCAGCCTTCTGTGCCTACTTTGTTTTCAACTTGGCTTACCCACCCTACATGAAAAATACGCTGACCTTCCTCCAGCGTACTACGTACTATAACATTTACTGAGGTCGGTGAAAAGTCCCTACCCGTCACTGTGACTCGAATGATAAACATTCTCTATTAAAGATGCCACGACCATATAAATGCACACGGTGTAGAAGAACCACCAACCAAAATCTCTGTAGCTTCATCCTGTAGAGAGAGAAACCACATTCCACAGGCTGTCCAACAGGAAATTATAAATGACCTAAACTTTTTATTTTGTTTTTTTAAAGAACATTACAATGCTTTTATTACTTCAATATTTTGGAATGTCCTAAACTGAGAGAGGTGATACAGTCTAGTGAATTATTATTATTATTATTTTTTTGAAAAAGCTTCAGCAGCTGTTAGATCTCCATACACGTTGAAGGAACATTGTAAGTCTACGCTAAAATTGGTTGAACCTGTGCATCATATTTTGGGGTCAGAAAGTGGACACAAAATAGGTACCTACTCTTTTGTGCCTATCACTAAGGTTTTAACTATTGCTCACATGAGGACATACTTGATGGAATTCAGGCCAACAGATTTAAGGCCAGAGATCCAGACTATTTAAGCGACTACTCCCGATGGTACTTACTTCAAGGAACATAACTTCTTCAAAGTCAATCCACATGCCTTGCGTCTTCATTTCTATGAAGACGAATTTGAAGTCGTCAACCCCTTAGGCTCTAAGCGAACCAAGCACAAGCTTTGTGCTTTCTATTATAATATTGGCAACCTTGAAAGCAAACATCGATCAAAACTTAAGCATACGGATGGATATGCTTAAATTTTGATCGATGTTTGCTTAAGCATACATGACTGTTGCTGTTTGAACTCCCCGCGGACGTCGGGCAGAGGAGGAGGCATAGCAGCTGTTTATAAGAATGTCTATAAATGTAAGCAATTGTCGCCATCATCCTCGGCCACCAGCTTTGAGCTGAGCTTATATCACACAGTGTTGTGTGCAGTGGTCTACCGGCCTCCCAAATACAATAAGGACTTTGCAAATGACTTGTCTGTAAATACGATCGTGTCCTCATTGTTGGGGATTTTAATGTTCATGTGTGTTGTCCTGAAAGCCCACTGGCAAAAGACTTTTTACACCTCATTGACTCTTTTAATCTTGTGCAGTCTGTGTCTATATGGGATTAATATCCCGCCATGATTCAAAATTTTGAAAACTCAAAATCTTACAAAACAAAGTTTTTCAAGATCGAAAAAAATGTAAATAAAATCTCTGCAAACATTGTTGTTTTTGAGTTTTCCTTCTTCAGAACATTTTTTTACAATGTTGCACAAACAATTTTGTTCTCCCAGTGTATTAGTTTGTTTTCCAGGTTTGAAACCTTGTAAATGGTGATCTGAAAACTGGTGTGCGAATGTGTGAAAAAAAGTTTTGAAACTCTGAAAATTGAGGTTTGAAAGGCCGAATCTTATGGTGCATTAGTTTGTTTTCCAGGTTTGAAACCTTGTAAATGGTGATCTGAAAATTGAGATTCAAAAGGGCAAAACTTTATTACATTAAATTTGCACTCCTATTGCAGACTATTTTTTTCAGAGCTGAGTTTACAACATCCACTTTGCAGAGATACGCCCACACAATTGCAAGCTCGCGCCTCACGTGATTTGTGGCAGCGTTGTCAACATAGACTGTATATGAAAATGGACGTAGCGTTCGTGACGTCACCCGTTGGTTTCTGAAGAGCCTTTTTGAAGCAAAGGGGTAAACCAGAGATCGGAGGCCCAAAAAATGATGTCAAAACCCCGTGACTCCCCGTTGCACACGATACAAACGTATCGGCAATCAAAAAAAAAAAACTAACAGAGCAATCATCTGCTTTGGTGTTTGACAGGTGACCCTTGTAGGTGGGCTGATTAAACAGTGATGATCCGAGTCAAACACACTGAGCCATGAAACGTTTTGTTGGCGCATTTCTACAGCTACCAGAATTATGGTGTTTCTGCAGTTCTACGTCATTAAACCGCGGTTATGCTGAGCGACCATGCGCAGTAGACGCTGGTGCCAACAGGAAGTGGCCCTGTAGTAGTATTTAATTGGTCCAAAACTGGCTTCACTGCTCTCCATTCAAATCAGCGGGGGTGGCTTCGTCCAGTAATATACTATGTTTTGAAGCTCAAAATTGGCGCAGCTGGCCGGTGTTCTGTCGGTTTATGCGCATGACAGCTGTTCCATGTTTTCCTGCTCTATATTTGTTACTTGTTCACAAACAGTTCAGCAACACCCACCAACCCTTAAAAGAAGTGGACCTGAGTCCTCGGCAACATATTATGTGTTCAGGATTTAAATATTTTAACTAACACCAGAAATTATTTATTAAAATAAGTTGTTTCTCAAGGATTGCTTTTCGTTTTCGTATTTTTTTTTTCTGTGTACCATCTGTCTGCCGTCTTACGAGGCACTTTCTAGAGGTGTTTGAAAACTCCTGGTGTAACCAGTTTACATCACTTCTTCAAACAATAAAATAGTGGATAAAAATGTGAAAACAGTTGTTGAGGTGTAAAGTTGGATACATTTATTCAAAAAATAATTTCGGAAATTTATTCAAAGGAAACAACATCTATACACAGTTTACTGAACGTAAACATGAAAATAAAGCAATAAAAGCAAATGCCATCTAAACAAATGCGTGGCAATAAATCGAATATAAACAGTTTATTTACACAGATAATATCTCTACTTAAAATAACAAACTATTGATGACAACATTCTGCAATTTAAAAAACACTAATAAAATACTATAATTAAAGCAAATGCCATCTAAACAAACGCGTGGCAATAAATCGAATATAAACAGTTTATTTACACAGATAATATCTCTACTTAAAATAACAAACTATTGATGACAACATTCTGCAATTTAAAAAACACTAATAAAATACTATAATTAAAGCAAATGCCATCTAAACAAACGCGTGGCAATAAATCGAATATAAACAGTTTATTTACACAGATAATATCTCTACTTAAAATAACAAACTATTGATGACAACATTCTGCAATTTAAAAAACACTAATAAAATACTATAATTAAAGCAAATGCCATCTAAACAAATGCGTGGCAATAAATCGAATATAAACAGTTTATTTACACAGATAATATCTCTACTTAAAATAACAAACTATTGATGACAACATTCTGCAATTTAAAAAACACTAATAAAATACTATAATTAAAGCAAATGCCATCTAAACAAACGCGTGGCAATAAATCGAATATAAACAGTTTATTTACACAGATAATATCTCTACTTAAAATAACAAACTATTGATGACAACATTCTGCAATTTAAAAAACACTAATAAAATACTATAATTAAAGCAAATGCCATCTAAACAAATGCATGGCAATAAATCGAATATAAACAGTTTATTTACACAGATAATATCTCTACTTAAAATAACAAACTATTGATGACAACATTCTGCAATTTAAAAAACACTAATAAAATACTATAATTAAAGCAAATGCCATCTAAACAAACGCGTGGCAATAAATCGAATATAAACAGTTTATTTACACAGATAATATCTCTACTTAAAATAACAAACTATTGATGACAACATTCTGCAATTTAAAAAACACTAATAAAATACTATAATTAAAGCAAATGCCATCTAAACAAACGCGTGGCAATAAATCGAACATAAACAGTTTATTTACACAGATAATATCTCTACATAAAATAACAAACTATTGATTACAACATTCTGCAATTTAAAAAACACTAATAAAATACTATAATTAAAGCAAATGCCATCTAAACAAACGTGTAGCAATAAATCAAATCTATACATTACTCTTTAAAACAAGTAAATCTTCATGACTCTGAGGGTCCCTCTGCATTGACCTGGCAGGAGCTGGGTCTGTCGCTCTCCCCTGGAGACAGCCGGCCTTCCTCCTTTGGGAGAAGACAGCAGAGTCACTAGGTTTGTTGTGAGATATACAAATATTCTTCTTCCATTGGTACGACAATGTCAAAATTAGAAATCAGAGCTTTGTTTATTATTATTTTGTTCTTGTCATGTTTCCTCCCACAGCACAATCCTTCTGTTCTAACCAAAGAACGGATGTTTGTACTGCAACTGTACCTCTTTGGTGTCCTCCAGCGCTTGCATGATCGATGCGACCACCAGGTTCACCAGCACAAACTGAGCCATAACCATGAAACTGATGAGGTACAACGGAGAGACCCAGGAAAGGTATCTCATACAGCCGTGCTCATCAGGATGACATTCTCTTAGTGTGTCCTTGAAAGACACAGAGCAAGATTCAGAAAGGAAGAGGGACTGGCACACAGACTGGAGACAACATTACAAAATCATTCTTACTTCAAAACCACAGTAATTATAATAAACTGACAATTGGAAACTAAACGGTAGAGCAAAAGTTAGGATACAACATCATTGTAATGCTTTGTTTTATGGGTCTGTAATTTACTAACGATTCCCCAAATGATTCCCAGAGAAGTTTCATTGAAAGAACTGTTCCATTTTAATCAAATGTAATTATTCATTATTCATATATGTACTTCATATGTGAAGTTGAATTGTATGCTCCCTGTAGACTAATTCTTTAGCTGACTTGTTGCCCACTAACTAGACACTGCCTATGTTACACTAGCACCTAAGTGAAATAAAATAATTAGAAGTTGCCAACACTGTCTCTATCTTCCCTATAATTAGAACCAAACTTTATTAACAGAACACTTCCCAGAAAATTATTAGGAAATCACAGACCCATAAAATAAAGGGTTAGCACAGTTTCTTTAATGAGGAAATGGAGACTTGATGTCCCATAAATATCTCTTGCTCTTCAACTGACCTCATGCTGTGCACTAAATAAAAACACCAACTACTGAAAACATCTCACTTTTTAAAACAACCCCACAAGTCATCCTATCAAATAACTCGGTCACTTTGGAGTGATCCCATTGGCTGGTAGGTGTGGATTAACTTTAACACACGCTGAAATTTTTCGTGTTGTGCCATGTCAGGAGCTCCTGTCCGCTACAGTGACCACAAGTGTTTCTTTTGTCCCGCTGCTAATGTGGTGACTTTCTCTGTGTTGCAGCATTTATTAAAACATGTTTATGTCATATTATACCAACAGAATATGCCAATAGTGTGGGTCAGAAAGACAGAGGTCTGATAACAGCAGATGTTTGAGAAGGCGTTTCTGGGCATCTCTGTTAGAAACATTAGTCTCAGGTCAGCTGATAAAGTCTCATGCCATATGCCATGCACTTTGTTCGGATAATGCAGGAGGAGGCAAAGATAATTGGGGAGAAGACTAGAGGTACAGATCACATTATTAAGTCTACTCCTTGGACTAGATAAGGAAGCTGCATGCTTATGTTAAGAGAGCGGCTGATATTTATTTTGGCCTGTCTCCTAAGGAGGTCAGTGTAGTAGGTGTCAGTAAAAAGCACTCAAAATGCAGATCACTTATACTGTTCTTACTAAAACAAATATAAATTAATTTCAAAATGTGAAACTTGTATAGGTCTATTCTGTAAATAGCTTTTTAATTTTAATCTTAACTAATCTTAATTTTATTGTTTATTTTCATTTTTGTCTTATCTTTCTAAATTATGTTTCATTTATTCACTGTTTCTGAAACTGCTGCAACATGCAAATATTCCCAGTGCAGGATCAGTAAAGTCTTATTTTATTTTAATCATGTCAGGTTCATAAACAATCTCCATCTAACCATTTCCCCCGGTTTTAGGTGCACACATTTGCATATTTATATAATATATGCTTAATATAATATGAAATACTCTAAACAATTCAAATTTGGGCTGTCAGGTTACTTTTGAAACTGAATATTTAAAATAAAAATGTAATTTATATGTTTTTTTTTTGTTTTTTTGTTCCTGATCGGCCGCAGCCTCCTGCCAGAGGGGGCAGACTGAAACAGTTTGTGTCTGGGACGGGAGGGGTCAGATGCAATCTTTCCTGCAGGCCTCAGAGTCCTGGAGGCATACAGGTCCTGAAGAGATGGAAGGAGACAACCAATCACCTTCTCTGCAGAGCAAGAGGTAACACACATAGAGCTGCAGGATGAGAGTGGACATAATTTGATAAATGCTGCCACCTTGTGGTTGAAAGAGACTTTGTACAAAGAGATATAACAAAGTTCCACCATCTTTTCTAGACCATGCATCACTATCCCAGTCTTATTTATTTGTAAACACTTTTTTTCAACATGTTTCTTAGAGAGCTTGAATCCAGAGACTTGTTGCTTCTGCATTTTTGCAAAGTCTGTAATATAATCCCTTTTCGATCTGAAGACAATTCATCATTTGAGGATTTAAATCACTGGGTTTAAACATAACGGACAAAGACTTTTAACCTTTATTAAAAAAAAATCATAGTTTACCTGACTCTCACACTGCACATCCCTGCACAAACTAGACTTTGCTGTTAGTACATATCCTTTAATATTCTCTTGACCTTCAGTACTTGTTTTCTACATACTAAAGTTTTTGTTATGTACCAAGATCCAAAAGAAAATTCCATTGATGTGTAAAACCTTGTTGGCAAAAAAGCTGTTTCTGATGTTGATTCTTCTTTAGTAAGTTAGTAAGTAAGTTTCTACACATTTTCAAAAATATAATCACACTGAGATTTGTGCAAAAAAATAACGTCAAATATCATTGAAACCAGACTTGGTTATGTGCGGTTGTCAATCTAAAAACTAAATGTGATGCTACAGAGCAACACAAACTGATTAACTTGTTTAGTGTATTTAAGATACCTTTAAGCTAACACTTAAGGGCGGCAGCTTGGAAAACGTTACGTTTTATTTGTCCTTTTTAATTTATCAGACTACGTCTGGCATTAACGTTAGCTAACGTAACATACTGCCAGTCCTTAGTAAAACATTATTACGTTATCCTTCAATGTGAATCATGCATTCATCTTAACATTTCATACTGGTAAGTTAAGTTGCATTTGTCAGTTGTTAAGTTACATGATAAAACGATAACATTACGGGCCTAACGTTAGTCCCTCTTGCTAACAAATAAAAGGCTGTGGCAGATTGTGACCTGCAGTGACAAAGACATATTTAAGTGACAGCTAAGTTAGTTAATGTGACTGTTAAGAATGCTAACGTTAGCTGTAGCACATTTAGGCAGATAGCTTGATATTAATATTAATTAAAGAAACGTGAAACGCTCCGCTGCTCCTAAGGTTAACGTTACTGTTAACGTTACCAGTGTTATTCCGCGTACTAACGTTACCTAGTAAGACATAGATCTCATGTATTTTAGCTAACGTCAATTATTCTTTCTGAACAGAGAACCTCATCACGAGTGAAAATAACGATTTGGGACCCAGAAAGGAGACTCCGCTGAGGTCTGGACAGAGTGGACCATTTCGACAACTTCTCCGTGAGTGTTTGAAAAATAAGTCACAGAATTTCATATGTAGACAGACTATAGGATGCTCAAGCAGTGTTTTCCCTATAATCCTGATCGCTGCTACTAAAATTTCCCACGATCGTTAAACTACAAATGTTTTGACTCACACACTGTGAGCACAGTAACACTCAACAAAGTTACGTTTTTCAATGACAAATATGTAATTTCACATCATCTTGGGCCATTATTTTCACCATATCTCTGAACAAATAGTTGGAAAAGCCAGAGCAGATAATAAATAACCAACACCCAAAGATCAGTCTATTGGAGGAACTACAACCAGTAGATTTGGGGAAAGTAATTTGGTTGGTTATGATGCTCTCCACACTGATTAGACATTTATGGCACAGCATGTTTTGGGCCTCACCCCCTAAAACCCTGATAATATGAACTCAGAATCATTATAGATAGGATTGTTCATGTTTGCCTTTTGTGTCTTCATTTCACAGCTTCTGACATTTATCTGTATAGACATTAATATAAAATATAGGCAACAGGCTCCCTTCTGAGGTGCATTTTATTTGCATCCAAATCCAAAAAGTCTCCTCATTAGCTAAAAAGAACACCACTTATTTGCTTTACTTACATCAGGTCCCCCAATCACCACCGTCCTTTCTTTTCCTAACAACCACTTTTTCAGACTCATTTGAAAACTGAAAAATAATGTAGGATGGAGCCTACCTGTCTGTAGACTACAGGACAGAGCTGTATGCTGCACCAGTTTAGTCTATGTTTTTACCTGATGTTCTCAACATTGGACAAGAAGGTAGTAATAAAATTCAACTACCAGTTATTTTCTATAAATTGAGCTAATGTTGAGTTACATAGCAGCCAAAAGATGTAGCCTACTGTAGAAGCGTTCCTGCTCAGCTGGCAGTCTGAAGGGGAGGGGAGATGTTTTCTAGCGCAGAAAGGTTTCCAGCAGGTGGGAAACAACAAACAGATTTTTCTTGGTCTTGAGAAGCTGTCACACTGTAACTGACACAGCACATTTACTGACATAATATTTTTTCACCGTCACTTTCTGCGGCTGGACAATCAAACACTCGCTACGCACCTCCTGATTCAGAGTTACGCTGCTGTTATAACAGCACCTGTCACGTAGATGTTCTTTGAAGATCGAGCAGAGGAAGGGAGCCAAGCGTCGAGTGTTACTGTGCTCGCACAGAGTACAAGCGAAAATTAGTAGTGCATTAATATAATAATAAGTGTGGGAAATTTTTGTAGCGACGGTCACAATTCAGCAGTAAATAAATCTACGAATGTGCAGTTTTTGTACTGTTCAAATCTCATCCTAATTTTATAATACCTATTCACGCAAGACTTAAGAAGGATACCGAAAATTTGCAGATCAAGGAGTCAATGAAAGCTAAAGAGATATCTAACAGACAATATCATACGTTATCAGCTGTGCTTTACCACATCTTTCTCACCCATGTTATAGTTCATATTCTGTGTTCAGTTTGACAAGGATCAAGAGGCCAAGGACCAGGTGGTGAGGGCAGAACCAACAGACCAGACAGCTCTCCCACAGCCAGCCTCTGAACCTGCTCTACAGTCTGAATAGCCCGGGTGAAGTTCTCTCCTTTGCTGGTGCACCAGATGGCTGAGAACAGGATAGGCTGATGCCCTGGAAGCTAAGAGGGAGGGAGTATTGCAGAGGAGCTGAAACCCACAGAGGACATGGGTCTCAATGAACACAAGGTGAGGATTGTATGGAAATCCAGCTGGTTTATTGTTGTTATGTAATCAGTCAATCAAATGGGAAAAAAGCAACAAGGTGTGAGTAGCCTAGTGCTCAAATATGCTATTGCAGTTAGCATCACATTAACTTTAGCTTTTAGGCCAGAAAGTCAGGATCATCTTTGGCATTCAGCTCACACAGACGGTTAATCACAGGGAGGGTAGAAGGCAAAGTTACCATTGTGTGTAAATTGAAAACAATACGTCGATGTGTAGGAATTTTTACAAGCATGATACATCTTATCTATTTTTCAGGACAAGGCCTGGTGAGAGCCACTGCAGAGGATCATAGCCATCGTTGGAATTCTGAAAGGATGTGGTTGAATATCAATCTACCAAATGTACTTTTTAGCATGCATATTCACATCTGTATATTAATACTGATTTTATACTATATATGACCTTGTTTGGTTGTTACTGGAAAGAAATTAGCTTCTATTGTTTTTGACTTTGAAGGACTTGACTGTGTTTTAAGCCTATGTGCATTTTCTAGATGTTGAGCATGAACAGAACTTTAAACAATTATTTACTGGGTGACTTTTATGGCGTTTTTCCATCACCAGTACCAGCTCAACTCGGTTTGTCCGTGCTCCGTTTTCCATTGCAGATAGTACCCAGAAATAGTACCCCTCAATGTAGCTGGTCGTCATAGCAACACCACAGACAACTGCCGCGACATAATGTTCAATGCGACACACAAACCAGCGACCCACAAACAGCTTTCTCTTTATTTAAGTTAAAACGTTTGAACCTTCCTCAGAATGTAAAGACAGATAAGCGGTATGAAAAGCTTCCAGCTGTGTTTTCCTCTGCCGTTGTTGCTGCAGCGGTCTGTGTGACGGCGGGAGCAGAGGGCTTCTGTGAGCGGGCGGCTGGCCGGCCTCACACGCTCCTCCCGCGGGTTGGCTCGTTTTTTCGCGTGCCTGACCTCAGCTGACAGCAGTGAACGTAACGCTCCAGTCCACATCAAAGGGAAAACAAAATGAAGCTGCCGGCTGTGACGGAGCACTTTAAACTGAGTGATGACAGCAGTAGTGTGAAAGTTATGGCATTTATTAATTTTACAATTGCTTAATTTCATTACAGATCAAAACAGTCAAATTTCTTACATTTTAAAATGTTTCCCGGATTCTGTTCTGAACCTGCTCGGACTCTCAGCTACGGTTCCCCCTGCATCAGGCTGTAATCAGGGGTAAATCAGCGATCGATCGGCGGTCGCCATTCGTTATGTGTGAACTACTCGACGCATAAAAACGGCTCCCCGACACATTTCTGACACATCGCCAATGCCAGCCAGATATCTAACATGCCAAAAATACATGCCAGATAACTAACATACTCGACATCCACATCCAGCCAATGAGAGCAGGCAGCTACTTTTTCACCGCAAAACACTTTTTACTCCCCTCCAGCTCTCTCTTTAGCTCAGACGTTTCCTGCTACCTGCGTGTGCTAATCCATCCTTTCACTCAGATTCTTATTCTTTATTATTGCTATCTTTTATAATAAGAAACAACAGCTGTTTTGTAGGTATTTCCTGTTTCACATTTCACGTGTGTTTTGTTGACAAAACGTGGTTTCACGTCAGTCACGTAGTGTGAATATGGCAAGCCATTAGTGCCAAAAAACGTCACTCTTGTAGCATGTTTTGCTAACAAAACATAACAGCGAAAAAGGGCCGAAAAACGGCGTAACGGCGTGCCATAATAAAACGCCGTTTTTCGCGGCGTTTTGATAAACAAAACGGCGTTTTGTAAAATGATAATGAGCTCCGCCCTGTGGATTTTACAGCCACTAAATTTGAACTGTTGTCACCCAATCAGTACAGAAGAAGAACAGACCACACTAATTCAGCACTGATCTACTTCACTGTGATCATAGCCACCCAAAGGCAGAAAGTAACCACAGACAAGCATGAAAAACTCAACACAAAAGTCCCAGACTGATCAAGTAAATTGACTACATTTACTAAAAATATTTAGCTACTCTAGGTTATAGCTTGTAACATCTATTGATTGATGATTTTAGATCAAATTTGACATAAATAATTAATTTGCATTTTATTTATCATCACTGTCAGATTAAAGTATCTCCTAAAATAGAACATACAAACACAAAGAAAGTAAGAAATCACCATAAGTGGAACAACTATCTTTACATGGTCATCAGTGAACAGTTTAAGCCTCATTTGTCTTTTTATGGGCCCTTCAGTCGGTGTAGTATTGATAGCGAGCCTACCCTTGTTTCTACAAAGCTTTGTTTTACCATGTCATCCTAAATCCAGGCTAAAGGCAACCTGACACAAACGTGTGTTTCAGTCGTTCAGGGAAAACACAGCTTGTCATTTATTCCCTGGCTTTTATTTATTTATCCAAAGCTATCCTTCCGGACTCCTGCCATAATATTTATGTTACCCCAAAACACTACACTATACAAGTTGCTACAAAAACTTATCTTATTCCATATTTATATATTTCCACATTTATTTATGTTGACTGTATGTTTGTCTACATGTAGCACCTTATCACCACAGCAAATTCCTCGTATGTGTAAAACACTACTTGACAATAAAGCTCCTTCTGATCATGAAAAGGCATCTGCAGGCTATTAAGATACTTGGTTTTAAAAAAACGCTGCATTGCTTTCCTCCGAAATGGACATATTTGAGAAAGGTTACCTGAAGTCTTTGTGAAAGCATACCTTCTGATGATACCTAAGCTAAATAATATGCATGTTTTGAAATCATGTTAATCATCAATAAGCTATCTTTACATTGTGAATAATGTTGGCTGATAATGACAAAATGAAATCGGTTTAATCAGTAAAGGTTGAAATTTATTTTATTGTGTAAACCACACAACATTCAAAATTATTATTATGAACAACCAGGATAAAGAATCTGTCAGACTATTTGTGAGAGACAATTGATTGGAGTCTTTACTACTACTAGATATTTGACTTAATACTTTGAACAATTAGGAATTATGTTAAAACCATTAAAACCAGTAAAGGTATTTAAAAAATAATGCAAAAATATAATTACGCTCATTTTAATGAACAACTGTAACCAATATAGCCTAAGTACATCATCATACACGTGTGTGTGTGCGTCTGCGTGAGGCTCCAGCTGGTGATGGGCATCACTCGTGGGCCAGTCCATCGTAGGGTGAGTGGAAGTTCTTGGGCAAAACCTTCAGTTCTTGGGGCTGTTTGAACTTCAGCTCTTTAACTGGCTGGCTGGATGCGCACAGTGGGGCTGCTGTGGTGATACTCTTCTTTTAAGAGATGGGGACAGATAGGCTTCCCAGTCATCTGAGTGGTGCCATCCACGTTGTATCTAGTGGATGGAAGAATTTAAAGGGAAAATAGGGACAGAATTTTAATAGATTACAAAGTACGTCTTTCACAGTGGTGGAAAAAGTAGTCAAAAGTACAAAAGCCCTACATGGGCATCCCTGCCTCCAACCCAATACATTTCTTTTTCACTACTGCCTTTTTGGGGATTCCTGAGCAAGTTCAATAACTCACATGAAAGAAAGTTCAGTTAAGATCAAATATGAATACCTTCATCTGTGAAGTCCCTGTGATCCCAATGCTGAATCCAAAAAGGATACAAGATCACGGATAATCTGTATGCCATGATTTCCTCTGGGGCCACTGAGTGGGTCGAACCGTGCTTGCACTTCCTCCATTACAGGACCTTCCAACATGTACTGGATGTCAGGCACAGTAATCCGTCTTTCTGGCCAGTCTAGCAGCAACTCCAGCTCTTCTGTCCTAGGAATTCCAGCAGCAGCTTCTTGATCACCACCACCAGCAGCAGCTTCTTGACCACCACCACCAGCAGCAGCTTCTTGACCACCACCACCACCAGCAGCAGCTTCTTGACCACCGCCACCAGCAGCTCTGGCCACAAAGATGTCCTGCATGGCAGTTGATGGTCGGCCCTGTTGCTCAAGGCAGCCTCTAACAAAAATCTGTAGTGGGCTCGTGTCTCTCTGTTCTCAAACCATGGTTATTCCATTGATTTGTAAAGTCGTTTAAATCCCGGTTGATCCTTGGCAGATAGACATAATGGAGAGCCCAGAGGTCCCTCTCACTGTCAACATTAATGATGCCCTCGCTCTCCAGATGGTGGAATAAGTCATAATAGACATTCGTCAGTCCACGCCAGATATCACCCCAGAGGCTCTCAATTCTCTGATTGTGGGTACTCCGGCCTCGGAGAGCACTGCCACGGTCAAAGCCTCTGTAGATGTTCATCATCAGCCAGACTGCTCTGTTCTCACCTCCTCTGTCCGTCCTGACCCTGGAGGGTATGCCATAGTGGATCACAGCACTGATGAAGCTTTCCAACACAGTGCTGCTGCGGTTGTTGTTGGAGGCACGCAGGAAGACCACAAGGCGACTAAACCCATCTATAGCCCATGAATAACTATCCGCCACCTAAAACCAGATAAAAAAAATATTATTAAGGTGGCTATTGATATAGCAAAAATGGCAAACACATTCAGCTGATGTAACATTCCTTTTCTTTGTCAAAATAAATGCTGAATAAATCTGTTGCTGTAGTTACCTTATCAGCTTGTGGTTTCCATCAATGTGCCACAATGAGTTTGGACCTGCCACCTGATAAGACCGTCGCTCTGGTCTCTGCAGAACTGCTCGAAGCGCAGCAGCTCCAGGATTTCGAATCATGCCTGCTTGCACTCTCCTTCTCTGCACACGGAGTCCACTTGCATGCAGCGATGCCCTCACAGCCTCAGGACCAACTAGGTCATTGCCAGCCACAATGTCTTGCACATGTTCATCTAGGGCAGAATCGGTCAAGTCTGCATACAATGAAGCGCGAGTGCAGTGTAACTGTCTAAAAGGTAGAGAAATGTAATCCAGCACAATCATAAGTTAGGCTGAGCTTAATAAGCTTAATGTCCATCATGACCAAACAATATGCACACACATTACATATAAAAGTGTGTGTTTTTACGAGTCAAATCTTACGTGACTATATCACATCACACGGAAATCCTAGTCTCTTACCTCAAACGTCGTCTAACTGTACGCACAGACACATGCAGAATATCTGCCATCTGGGGTGCAGTGAAGCCACATGACCTTAAGAATGACAGCTGTTCCCGAGTGACACAGTAATGTGGTCGACCTCTACCTCCACTCAAAACCAGCGGTGCCTGGTAGCCAAAACTACCTGAAATGACATCAGAATCAGATTTATTGGCCAAGTATGTTAACACACATAATTTTCTTCCAGCCATTACTGACTCAAGCACTACAGACATTATACAGAAGGTGTACATAGTATATACAGAAAATATACAACATATAATCAATACAGTTGTGTCTGGTAGTGTAAACCATAATGTGGATTGCAAACAAATTGTGACCTGTGAGTATTTGTACAATCCAGTATTTGACATGAAGTTGACATGACGTTACCCAGTAACAGTTAACATAGCCTACACTAATATCTATAAAAACGGATTTTTATATACAGTCTATGATAAAAAACAGTTCACCTCTGAAGTAGAGAAGATGCTTCTTGTCCGTCTTCATTCAAAATTCTGTTGAACTGGGCGTTCATTCTGTCTCTGATTTCACTTATTCTTCTTCGAAATCTTCTGCCTCTCTCCGACATGTCTGTTCATCTACCATCTCAAAAGAGCGGACTGAGAATGAAAAGCCGCGGAAAACCGCGAAAACGTCAACAAGTGTGATGCAAAACGTTTGTTTCCTCATTCTTGCTGTCTCATTTTTAAAGCATTTCTCTCTGTGAGAATATGTTAATGGTTAGGATTATTTCCATTTTCAGGCAATATTATTATTATTTCCAATATTATTTAGGCTAGGCCTATGCGCTGTAGCCTTGGTCTAACTCTGCTGAGGAACAACCACCTGGTCAAATATCTATGTATTAAAAACCTTTATAATATGATCATATTACTAACTTTTGGAAATATTTATTTAGAAAGTCATACATTAAATAGTTATTCTTTAAAATCTTATGACCACATGTAGGTTACCTAACTGCAATGTTTAGCCTACGTGGTATGTTCAATGGTCACATGACAACATGGTTGTAAAAGGAAATGTTTGTAACTCCCTTCTGGTACATAGCAGGCAGTACAATTATAGAATGGTAAACAGAAATAAACTAAAAACTGTATCTTGAGTTTAAAGCTCTTCTGCCGTCTGGTGGTGTGACAGCAGAAACATGTCTATCTTCTATCTAGATGGCAACAGGGTGAACAGGCACAGGCTGTTAATGTCCTTTAAGATATTTGACCAGCTTACCTGGCTTTTAATATTTTTATTTGTAAATTGTGATGTAAAGGAATAACTCACATACACAATTTTGCAAATTTATTCCATCTTTGTTTATTACATATGACAATAAAACGGTGAAATACAGTCTGTGCTTCAAGGGCAGTAGAAGGTGTTTCCAGCTCCCTAAAAAGAAAAAAACACTTCTCACAACATAGGCTATGAGTGAGTTTAGGCTACAGTCTCAAAAGATAGCATAGGCTATAAGAAGCTATATTTCAAAAACTCACAGTTCAAAATAATGCCCTATATATTTACTAATATTACACTTGCTGTTTACCTATCTCATTCCTCAGAGTGATTAGACTAAGTGTTAGACTTAATGTAGGGTACACATACCTATGGTTTCTCCTGAAACGGAGGTGCAGAAGGATTGCCGTCTTATCCTTTCCTGTCGGAGAAGTTATTCGCACAATGAGGGTGTGTATTTGCGAATTTGAACTAGCCTTCAGTAGAGTTGGTGCTACAGGTAGTAATGCCATAATAATGTCAATATTGCGACAAATAGCCTACCTATGCACATGTTAATTTTTCATTCATTCATTCTTGTCAAAGATACCTGCCGACCTATTTAATAAACCAGTCAATGTCAAGTACAGGGAGACGCAGTGGGGAGATGCAGCCCACTTAGATGATGATGACAAAACACAAGTCTGTCACGTAAAGTCTTTTAGTGTGGTCGCAGAAGGTGTGAAACCAAACCAAAACTAACCGAATGGATCAAAATGTATCAAAACATGAACTATGGTTCACACCTTGGTGCTTTGTTGGTTCTGTCCCTAAATTTCTTGTGGCTTTGAATAGGGTTGTAAAAAGATAGCCTATTTGATATATTCATATAGCCTATCTAGCCAAACTAGTAGCCTACTTACACTATGTCACGATCGTGGTGTGGAGGCAGGTTGGGGGACCCAAACGCAGGACACAGAGTGGAGCAGGTATAGTACAACGAAGGGTTTTAATAAACAAACAAAAGCGAGCACACTTACAGGTGAGTGGCTGAATAACTGAAATCCAAAATCCAAAAGTACAGGGAGACGAGACGAGACGAGACAAGCAAGGCTGGTTACAGGCAGGCAGAGAGTACACAAACGACAGACTGGGGGGTAACATGAACAATGACCGGACAAAGACAAGACAGAAACACCAGGTATATATACACACAGGGACTAACGAGCAGGGCGGGAGCAACACAGGTGACAGACATGAGACTAACGAGGCAGAGAGAGAGAGAGCAGAGGAAAACAGAGAGACTAGACATGACAAGCAGACTATATAGCACATACTGGAAACTAGACAGGACAGAACCCAAAACTCAAAAACTCAAAAGTAAACACAAAGGATGGCCAACCGGCAGAGCGTGACAGTACCCCCCACCGACGAGCGTCTCCAGACGGTCAACAAAACCCAAAACAGCACAAAAACAAGGCATAAGCCGGCCCAGGGTGGGCGGAGGGAGGACAGAAGGAGGGCAAGTCGAGCCAGGGTGGGCGGAGGGAGGACAGGAGGAGGGCCAGACCAGGAACTCTCAGGTGGGTGGCCAGAGGGCAAGGCAAGGGGGCGACAGAGTTCGGGAGGTCGCACAAGCAGGCCAAGGGGACAAAACAGTCCGGGGGAACCACCCAACAGGCAGATCATGCCCAGGAAACAGGGCAGGTAAGGCACTTGGCCTAACATGCAGGGCAGGGCAGAGGGGCAGAACAGTTCAGGAGGCCGTCCCGGAGGGCGACCCAGGAGGCCGTGCAGACCAAAGGGATCACGGAGTTCAGGAGGCCGTCCTGGAGGACGAACTGACAGGCCGAGCAAATCAGGGGGAAAACACAGTTCAGGAGGCCGTCCCGGAGGGCGACCCAGGAGGCCGTGCAGACCAAAGGGATCACGGAGTTCAGGAGGTCGTCCCGGGAGACGACCCGACAGGCCGAGCAAATCAGGGGCTGGAGGCCATGGACCAGACACGAGGAGCTGGAGTCAGCCTGACCCCGACTGGACAGCTGGGCTGGAGGCCATGGACCGGACATGAGGAGCTGGAGTCAGCCTGACCCCCGACTGGACAGCTGGGCTGGAGGCCAAGGACTGGACAGCTGGGCTGGACCACCGGCGGAGCTGGTGTTGGTCGGACCACCGACGAGGGAACAGGAGTCGGCTGGGCCACCGGCGAAGCAGGTGTTGGTCGGACCACCGACTGGACACTGAATAACTGAAATCCAAAATCCAAAAGTACAGGGAGACGAGACGAGACGAGACGAGACGAGACGAGACAAGCAAGGCTGGTTACAGGCAGAGAGTACACACACGACAGACTGGGGGGTAACATGAACAATGACCGGACAAAGACAAGACAGAAACACCAGGTATATATACACACAGGGACTAACGAGCAGGGCGGGAGCAACACAGGTGACAGACATGAGACTAACGAGGCAGAGAGAGAGAGAGCAGAGGAAAACAGAGAGACTAGACATGACAAGCAGACTATATAGCAGATACTGAACACTAGAGGTCGACCGATTAATCGGTCGGACGATTAATCGGTCGATTTTTGGCATTTTTTAACATAATCAGCATCGGCCAATATCCAAGTATATCAAGCCGATTATTAGGCAGGCGCATCTGTGGGCAGCCTAGTGTTGTCGTGGAACACGTGTTTGATGGGCGCTGCCGCTAGAGTCATTTTCCAGCCGAGTGAGCAGCAGACCTCATCCAGTGCCTAAGGAGCTAACGGTAAGGATTCAATTCTTATTACTCCTTTATTTATTTAAAAACTTTTGATATGTTACTGCCAACTTTGAGAAAAAAACTAAATAAGACACATGACATTAGGCTAATTTGGATCGTAGTTGAAGTTGCATTATCACAGAAGAGTTGCTATCATGTCACAATAAGTAAGCAATAATTTTGCAATTACAGAGTGAATCTGAGACTTTTATTTGTTCTGTTTGTGTGTCTTATATTTGAGAGGGTTGTCACTCAATGCAGAGAAATAAGTAATAAAAAAGAGACCAACGCACTATAGGCTAGTGACAGACTGGCTTTGCTTTGCTAACGGGTAGCTACAGACAGACCCGGTGCTAATACGGCACTGGAACCTTAACGACCGTTATCTACCGCACCGAATATCAACACGGATTTCTGTGCTTCAGTTCGTTGCAAATAGAGGTTAAAAACCAAGCAAATATCGGCCAAATATCGGCCAAAATAAATCGGCAGCATTAATCGGCCATCGGCCGACCCGGATTTCAAAAGATTGGTATCGGCATCGGCGTGAAAAAAACATATCGGTCAACCTCTACTGAACACTAGACAGGACAGAACCCAAAACTCAAAAACTCAAAAGTACAAACACAAAGGATGGCCAACCGGCAGAGCGTGACACACTATATCTAAATGTTCTATGTTAAGAAAACGTAAAGATGACATTCATGAAGCTGCACCATGTAACTTAATAAAAACATCAGCCCCACAGTTGTAGTTATTATTGTTTGCAAAAACAGATGTAAACAGGGATATCAAATCACAAATCAACAAAATATAGACATATAACTTTTTTACTGCAGGCGAAACATGAATTACACTGCATTAGGTTGTTTATTTGAAAAGAGTATACATGTGCTGATTAAGGCCATATGTCTATTTCATCAGGTATGTAAAGACATTTTTGGGTTATGTTCAATGTCAGCGGGATATTTGTACCGCCTCGAGTTGTCATTAACTAGCTTTAGGCCTGACAGCCCTGTGTGTTTTGAAATGTTATCATTTACAGTTAGCAGTAGCTACACTATAATGTATTATCATTGTTAATAACAGATTAAACTTCCAGTGATAGGCTATAATGCCTCATATGGTACACTACATATCTATGTATATGTAACATTTTCAATTCAGACCATAACAAAACCAAAAGTCATTAAAACTCATAAGCTTCTTTACTTCATGTTATTATCTATTTTTGTAACAATGATTGTACTTGTCATTTACTCAATGTAATGTCATAATTCTCCTATTATTTATGTCCATATTTGGATAGTGCATTTACTGAAACTGGGAGAAAGTATCCAACAATCCACTTGATCAAAAATATGCATAACAAACTCGTTATGTCAAATATTGGCAAGGAACAACAAGTAGACACAAACACAGTAGTTTTTTGGTTTGTTTGTTTGTTCTTTAAAAAAGGAACTGTGGAAAAGCTCCTCTAAACAGAACAGAAACATCTAAGAACCTGTTGAGTCTTTTCCAGAGCAGCCAGTTGACAATCTGAGGAGTCATCAGTCAGATGGTCACCAAGCTGTATCTGGACACTAAGCCATTCACAAACACCTCACACATATTCCCCCTGTCACATCACAGAATTGCCTTTCCCTGATGATTCATCAAACAGAATCAAACCAAAGGCAGTAAAATATTTGAAAGCCCCAGAGCTAGCTAGCTAGTTGTTTTTTAACTCATAGTAATGTTCACCAGGTTTCATAGATAGGCCCATAACCATAATGAGAACAACAGACGTGGTGCTGGTGGTGGTCAAGCTGCTGCTGGAGTCTAATCTGAAGTTACAGGTCAGTTCTTACAAATGGTTAGCTCTCCCTAACAGCTAGAGTACTTTGTGTTTTTCATTAGTTTTTATTTCAGTTAAGGGGGAATGGGGATGGTAACAGGGGGAAAAAGCAAGCAAGAAATATTGTGGCATAAGAGTTGGATAAATAAATTAAAGTTTATATTAGTTTGTAAAAAGAAAAAAAAGTGTGATCACATTGTTTAGGTTTAATTTAACATATGATTCAAAAGGTTTATCACGTTATGTATTGAACAAGTATCTCCAGTGGATGTGAAAAGTGTCCATCAAACCATGTATCTTCCACTACAGGATGCACGCCCCTCCCTCCCTTTATTTGAGAAAGTGTCTCAAACAACAGAATATTTCTATAGTGTTTTTTTTTTTTTTTTTACCTAAGTTACCAAAGGTCTGACTGCTGTGGAAGACATACTTTGTAATCTATTAAAATCCTCTTTCCCCTTTCAAATTCTTCCATCCACATGCATGTAAATGTAATGTTGAGTCGACCAAGTCCTCCAAGGCTTTTACATTACAAATATGTACTCCACTGCAGACAGTAGGGGGCAGCAGAGCGCTGCCTGCTGCCGGTTGGCGACTGTTTTGATGACATAGCTGTCGTCGTCTTGCCATTCCGGCAAGATCGTCGAGATCCTCCTGTTTTACAGGTCAGTACGGTGTATAAAAGCACAAAACAGATGAATAAGCATAGCAATCGTTATCTCTTGTGTTTAAGTTGTTTTTAGTATTAACTATGCAGTTTTTCAGTTAGCTAGCACTCCCGATCCTCGGTCAATGTCCACCATTAACGTTTACGGCTGCTGGGCGCTGGTTTCACATATGAAATATTTTATTTGTATTTTGTTTACAAAAAAATGTCACTATCTTGCCAGGATCGTTTATTAAATTGAGGACAGTGAACGGTTCTGTCAGTAAGAACTATGAGAGATCTATCCCTGTTAATATAAAAGGTTTAAATTCACTTTTTGATATATTTAAGTATTATACTTTTTTGTTAATATTTCGAAGGTTTACATTCACTGTAGGCTACGAGAGTTTTAAATTCCCTTTTAATGAGGAAAATGATGAATGTGTGTGCTAGATACATTTTATTCACTTTATGTAATTTGGTTACTTAGTTGAATATTACTGAGTGATGTGCAAAAAGAGACTTCATGTAATGACTAAAATTACTGTATTTATTAAATGAATTCTGGGAAGACTGTCTAGACCAATGGCAGCAAGTTTCCTCAGCCTCATCATTTCTGCTGTTTTACAGGTTTATTACCTTTCCACATGCCCTGTGCCTGGGGCCTATAAGACATATAAGCTGGCTTGCCAACTGCCAATAAAAGAATAGCAGAAACAACAGCAAAAAGCTTTTGCCATGGAAGATACCGTTGCTAAGGTAAAGTATAGCTTTAAGATTATTGTTTGACAACTTTATCAAGTTTGTACTAGTTCAGAGTCATTCTCATCTGTCATTTTGTAGATTGGCTAACGTAAACTTGTTCTTTACAACTCAATGCTGATGTAGCAAGTATAGGGTTTGAAAGCTTTGTGGTTCAATGTAAAATATGATGGGACAGTTCACTGTGCTTCAAAGATCTGTATTTGGTTTCCTCAATCAAAAACAGATGTTTAAGACTTTTGGGTTCGGTTTTATTTCTTCCGTATTGTAGAAAGAATTGGCTGGGGCCCAAAATGTTATATTTAAAAAAAAGTCTAATATCATTCAGCATCAATAGTTATCATGAAAAAGGTCAAATTCTTATTTCTGTCAAGTTTAAAAGCTGACCTTTGCTTCTGATTTGAAAGTTGAAAAAAACATATAGTTTATTTTGGTTTTAAACTTTTATTTATGGTCAGTACATGACAAGAACCTGCAAAACAGTGGTCACTTAACAGATCTCAGGTAGAACGTCAAAAAACAATTATGATAAAAATCTTTTTTCAAAAAATTTCACTGAATGTAGGCATTAAAATAATTCAGGAAAAATGTCTGCACACCATTGGACTGCAGAGATTTGTCCTTTGTGTCCTGCAGTGATATTTTTTGTCTTTCACTTGAGTACTTTTGACTGGATGTGCACACACTTGGCCCCTCTGGAGATTTTATGCCACACAGCAAAATATAAAGTAGTTAGAATTAGCTTTACTTTTCCTCTTAAAATTTGAATGTAGGACTTTTGACATACAGAATATCTCTACAGTGTGGTGTTGGAACATTTACCTAAGTTAAAGGTCTGACTACTTTTTCCACCACTGTGAAAGACGTACTTTGTAATCTATTAAAATTCTGTCCCTATTTTCCCTTTTAAATTCTTCCATACACTAGATACAACGTGGATGGCACCACTCAGATGACTGGGAAGCCTATCTGTCCCCATCTCTTAAAAGAAGAGTATCACCACAGCAGCCCCACTGTGCGCATCCAGCCAGCCAGTTAAAGAGCTGAAGTTCAAACAGCCCCAAGAACTGAAGGTTTTGCCCAAGAACTTCCACTCACCCTACGATGGACTGGCCCACGAGTGATGCCCCATCACCAGCTGGAGCCTCACGCAGACGCACACACACACATGTATGATGATGTACTTAGGCTATATTGGTTACAGTTGTTCATTAAAATGAGCGTAATTATATTTTTGCATTATTTTTTAAATACCTTTACTGGTTTTAATATAATTCCTAATTGTTCAAAGTATTAAGTCAAATATCTAGTAGTAGTAAAGACTCCAATCAATTGTCTCTCACAAATAGTCTGACAGATTCTTTATCCTGGTTGTTCATAATAATAATTTTGAATGTTGTGTGGTTTACACAGTAAAATAAATTTCAACCTTTACTGATTAAACCGATTTCATTTTGTCATTATCAGCCAACATTATTCACAATGTAAAGATAGCTTATTGATGATTAACATGATTTCAAAACATGCATCTTATTATTTAGCTTAGGTATCATCAGAAGGTATGCTTTCACAAAGACTTCAGGTAACCTTTCTCAAATATGTCCATTTCGGAGGAAAGCAATGCAGTGTTTTTTAAAACCAAGTATCTTAATAGCCTGCAGATGCCTTTTCATGATCAGAAGGAGCTTTATTGTCAAGTAGTGTTTTACACATACGAGGAATTTGCTGTGGTGATAAGGTGCTACATGTAGACAAACATACAGTCAACATAAATAAATGTGGAAATATATAATATGGAATAAGATAAGTTTTTGTAGCAACTTGTATAGTGTAGTGTTTTGGGGTAACATAAATATTATCGCAGGAGTCCGGAAGGATAGCTTTGGATAAATAAATAAAAGCCAGGGAATAAATGACAAGCTGTGTTTTCCCTGAATCGACTGAAACACACGTTTGTGTCAGGTTGCCTTTAGCCTGGATTTAGGATGACATGGTAAAACAAAGCTTTGTAGAAACAAGGGTAGGCTCGCTATCAATACTACACCGACTGAAGGGCCCATAAAAAGACAAATGAGGCTTAAACTGTTCACTGATGACCATGTAAAGATAGTTGTTCCACTTATGGTGATTTCTTACTTTCTTTGTGTTTGTATGTGCTATTTTAGGAGATACTTTAATCTGACAGTGATGATAAATAAAATGCAAATTAATTATTTATGTCAAATTTGATCTAAAATCATCAATCAATAGATGTTACAAATGTAGTCAATTTACTTGATCAGTCTGGGACTTTTGTGTTGAGTTTTTCATGCTTGTCTGTGGTTACTTTCTGCCTTTGGGTGGCTATGATCACAGTAAAGGAGATCAGTGCTTAATTAGTGTGGTCTGTTCTTCTTCTGTACTGATTGGGTGACAACAGTTCAAATTTAGTGGCTGTAAAATCCACAGGGCGGAGCTCATTATCATTTTAGAAAACGCCGTTTTTTACGGCGTTTTGTTAGCAAAACATGCTACAAGAGTGACGTTTTTTGGCACTAATGGCTTGCCATAAAAACTAACCTACACAGCGTGATTGAGAGGTCAGCAAGCCTGAGAGAATAATGGATCTGTACCGCAGGAACAGGTAAGCAGCCAGCCTCCTGTGTGAGTCCGGCGTGACTGTAGTAACAGCGTGAGAAGACGACCTCTGTTGTCGTCAGCGCTCGGTCGGTTCAGTTTGTCATTTGCTAAGTGATTTTAATAAATAATACATAAGCCTCCACAATCCCTTTCATCCTAGAGGCGTCCTACAGAATATTCTTCTTCGTCCCAAACATATTTTCTATCGTCTCCAGGACAACAGGGTTAGTCTCGAGCCCTGGTTATTAGTTAATTTGGCGAATTGTATATTAACAAATCATACACGGATTGAAATGTTTGGGTAATTGTAGTTCAGCCTCTATACACTGTTTCGACCTGACCTTTATTTTCTTCGCGAGATGGAAGAATTTAGAAAGTTGCGCGACGCTGCGGAGAGCCGCCAGCTGCAGTAACACATGGAATAGGCTATGCGTAAAATCAGGAGCATCCAGCCAGAGGGAATGACCACTGACCGTCCAGTGCGCCGGTTCCACTGGCAACCCAACCCATAGTAGGTCATAGAGGAGGTCACGGGAGCGACCTGGTGTACTGTGGAAGGTCGGTGATCGTTCCCTTTTGGATGAAGCCCGACGCAGACAACAGCGGCATGTGTACAGCAGCCAGCTAGCTTGAAAACCAGTAGGGATGCAACACCGGTCCTATATAGAACAAAACACAGCTGCTTTGTTTTCTGTTTTGGTTTTAAAAAAGAAAAAACAAACAATGACTTGTTTTTGGATGGGACATTGTTGTAAAATGTCAATGGTTTTTGTACATTCAAAACACCATATACTAACAGGGAACGTGTGCACATAAACTGGAATGTTGCTTGTAATTACTGTCAAAAAATGAGAACAGCCTGTAGATGTATTGGAGTCCCTTGTTATTACTGTCAAATTATGTTCATATAAGGTAAGTCCCATGCACTTACAAGAAAGGTCTGTATATATTGGAGTTGCTTATTATTACTGGTAAACAGCATTTATATAAAGTAAACCCCATGCAATAATGTAAAAAGTCTGTACATATATTGGACAGTTGCTTGTAATTGCTATCAAATATTGTTTACATAAAATAAATGTGTATTTTTACATCTATTGGAGAATTGCTTGTAATTACTGTCTATTAATGTCTATAAAGTGAAACTATACATTAATAAGTAAATGTCATGTTGATATTGGAAAGTTGATTTTAATAACTATAAAACAATGTTATATAAAGTAAACCATCATACATTAATAGTAAAAGCATGTAAAGTTATTGGAGATGTGTTTGTAGTTACTGTCAAGTATTGGTTATATAAGGTAACCCCCATATATTAATGGTAAACGTATGTAGATATATTGGGAAGTTACTTGTAATCACTGTAAAAATGTTTTTATAAGGTAAAGGCCCATACATTAAAGGTACAAATATGTAGAAATATTGGAGAGTTGCTTGTAATTATTGTCAAATAATGTTTATATAAAGTAACCCCCCGTATTTAAATGGTAAAAATATGTAGAAATATTGGAGAGTTGCTTGTAATTACTGCCAAATAATGTTTATATAAAGTAACCCCCCGTATTTAAATGGCACAAATACGTAGAAATATTGGAGAGTTGCTTGTAATTATTATCAAATAATGTTTATATAAGGTAATCCCTCGTACTTAAATAGTTGAAGTATGTAGAAATATTGGAGAGTTGCTTGTAATTATTGTCAAATAATGTTTATATAAAGTAAACCCCCATATATTAATGGTAAAAGCTTGAAAATTTATTGGAGATATGTCTGTAATTACTGTCAAATAATGTTTATATAAAGCAATAACTATATTAAAATAATTAATATAATTAAAATTATGTTTCTGTAACTTAATATCACATGATCTTGGTTTTTTGTACAGGATAAAAACAATATTTAACAGGCATTTACTGTAAATCGACTGAATAATGGCATAAAATAAAAGTTTAAATCTATTAGTATTCTGGTATTGGGCTTTAAATTATGGTATCTTAATCTTTACAACATTTTCTGTTTGCTTTACATAGAAAAGTCTTTACTTTGACAAGGAGTTCTTGTAAATGGATTGACCAAATAATACTGTATTAAAACAGCAGTCTTCTTTTAATTATGTAATTTTAAGGTATTTCTGCAATATTTTTAGGTTTTTATACAGATTTATACATTCGTTTAACATTCAACAGAGAATTTTTTCTTTTAACAGCAGTTCGACTGTAAAAGTACAGAAAATGTTTACGGTAAATATCCGTTTTCAAAAAACAGTTTTTTACTGTAATTTGACGGTAAGTGGTTGGCAACTTTGCTGCCAGCCTTTTTACAGTAACTTTACGATTTATTTTTTTACAGTGTACCTTTACAGCACTTGCAGTAACAAATATTCTATGTGTTGTTTTTTTCTTTTATTGCCATAAACCACATAAGAAAGAGGAGGTAGCATGATGTGGCTATCACTTGTCAGAGGAGGAGAAAAAAAGGAGCAACGCAGAAAATAACCCAAAACAATAAAATAAATACCTTTTATATTTCCACTTACATGCCTTGTTTATGTGTAAATACATAGTAAGAATTGGAGAAAAGCAGCTTGTTGTTACTTCCTCACCCTTCGGTTCCGGCATGGCGCCTGATGTTGCTGCCACGAGTCTCTTTTCCGGCTTCAGGTGTTCCTACACCACCACTTTTTTTGACTTCTTCCATCATCCATTATTAAGTTGGACAGAGTGATCATTGTTGGCGATTTTAATATCCATGTGGATGATGATACTTGCAAAAATGCTTCTGAATTTGTAAATATTACTGAATCTTTCAACTTCACTCAGCGTGTCTCTGAGATATTCAAACCACCTTGTCATCATCCCAACTAACTGACCCTAACAACAAAGGAAATACGAAAAGTAAAAAAAAAAGAGATAGTAACCTGACTCCCTGTCCAGAAAACAGGAGAAAACAATATTCAAAATAAATGGCTTTTATGGATTTTATTTAATATAAAACAATGTTGACGTAAAGTAAATACCATACATTATTGGGAAAAGAATGTAATCTATTTTTAATTACATAGTGTCAAATAGGTTGAGATCCCAGCGCTCTAACAATCATGTCTCAAGGGACAAATGTACAAACAATGGCTCACTGTGTGATAGCCATAGGCCTACAGGATCGGACCCTTTAAGACGGAGAGATGGTCCAGTACCTCCTGAACAGGGGTAACTCAGGATCTAACAATAGACACAATGTTGATGTAAAGTATACCCCGTAAAATAATGCTAAAATAATTTAGATATATTGGTTAGTTCCTGCTATAAACAATGTTGATACAAAGAAAGCTCCATACATCAATGGGAAAAGTGAGTAGATATATTGGATAGTTGATTTTAATTACTATAAAATAATGTTTATATAAAGTAATGACAGGAATTTCCTGTAAATAGATCGGATAATTCCATAAAATATAGGCCTAAAGCTTTCAAGATACTTTATTTGAAGGTAATTTTGTGTGATTTTTATGTTTTACATCCAGAAATCAGTACTTTGACAGGGAGCTCTTGTGGGAGAATTTTATAATCTTATGAATTTACCAAAGAATACTGTTTGAAAACAGCAGACTTCATTTAATTATGTAATTTAAACATTTATTTTTCATTCTACTGCAGTTGGACTTTAAATGCAGAAAAGGTGCGGTTAATATCTGTATTTTAAATAATGTTATTTGTAAAATAAACATTTTAGGATAAGTGTTCTTCTTTGTCTTTTTTTTTTTTTTTTACAATTGGTCCTTTTTTTTTTTTTTTACATTTATTTGAAGTTTCACTTTAACTTTGAAGTTTCAGTGTAAAAAAAACTTAAAAAGTTGTCTTAATTTTATACTCAATGACATGATGTTAGTTGTTTTATCTTTTTACATAGAATTCAATGTAATTTAACATTCAAGGAAGTTAAGCAATGGAATAATCCTGTTCAAAAACTATAATTTCTCATAATATGACTTTACAGAATACAATCTTTATTTTATGGTTAATGTTTTTAACAAAAGCATTATTCTGTTTTTTATGGCATTTTTATAGTGTAGGAAACATAACTGTCTATACAAATGTTATGGCAATGTGTGTAATAGTTGTTGAGATTTTTAGACCAAAGTATGTGGCCAAAATTACATATGACATGACTACCATAAGGCGCTAGCAGTTAATAAAACCGCTACTCTAGCATTTAGAAGTTTAGCTTTTAAGGTTTTGTCTGGAAGCTTTAGCTTTCTGGAAAAGGGTAAATACACTTGATGAGTTTCCAGCGCTGGTGCTCTATAACAAGAAAGAAAAAAATGTATCACTACAATGTTTGAATCTGCAAGCAGGAAAATGTATTGATTAAGACAACTGTCCTTACCTGTGTTCCACTTCCGGACATTTCTGACCCTAATTCTGACCGCACCTGAAACGTTAATTCTCAAAAATGAGCTTTAAATCAAACAAGTTTCTTTAAAAAAATGAATACATTTTTAGAGGATCAACAAGTATGATGTTATATAGTTCAAAGGCATGGAGAGTGTTACCCGTGTTCTCGATATAAGAAATCATGACTACCATCAATTTGCTTTGATTACAGTAGCTCACGGACGGATGGAAAAGGACAGAGCCTGACAATACTAATGTAAACCACGACCACTACCATGACTAAAAGGTGTTGTTTGACTTGATTAAGTGGACTTGTGTAATGTTAAAGAGGTGGTATTATGCTCATTTTCAGGTTCCAAATCTTAATTAGGGGTTGTACCAGAACAGGTTTACATGGTTTAATTTTTATTTTTCTCATACTGCACATTGCTGCAGCTCCTCTTTTCACCCTGTGTGTTGTACGCTCCGCTCTTGAGCTACAGAGTGATGCATCTTACTTGTACAAAATCTTTGTTGGGAGTTGCACATGCACAGTTACCAGGTAAGGACTACTAGCCAATCAGAAGCAGAGAAGGGTGGGTCGTAAGAAACAAGGTAGTGTGATCCAAATCAAAGCCGCTTCAGACTGTCCACAACCACACAACATCATTGTTCCACATCTTACCATAAACCACTACAAAAATCATCATATTTCAACTCAATTTTACATAAAAATTGGCCAAACAATTTGAACGTTTGCTCAGTAGCTTTCACATCAGGTGTAACATTAGCATTATAGTTATAACTTTAGCTGTGTTAGCCAACGTTTACAACAACTCCGCACTTGAACAGTCTGAAGTTAAATTGCCGTGTTTATTTTAAATATAATTCACAACCAATAAAGCATACTTAGAGGTTGTGATTGTGAATTTCAAGGCCCAAACAGAATCGGAGTTGCATCGTCTTTTAGGACCAAATGTTGAACTGTTGCCGGTGTTCTGACGATCTATGCTGCCTTGCCGAAAAATGCTACCATAGCGCAAATCAATAGACTCGACTCTACTCGGCCCTGCTCCGTTTTCCATTGCAGGTAGTACCCAGAGATAGTATGACGCCACACACAACTGCCGCGACGCAATGTTCAATGTGACACACCAGCGATCCACACAGCTGTCTCTTTTTTAAGTTAAAACGTTTCAACATTCCTCAGAATGTAAAGACAGATAAGTATGAAACCTTCCAGCTGTGTTTTCCTCTGCCGTTGTTGCTGCAGCGGTCTGTGTGACGGCGGGAGCAGAGGGCTCTGTGAGCGGGCGGCTGGCCGGCCTCGCAAGCTCCTCCTGTGGATTGGTACAGGCTTCCCCCGCAGCCAATTGCGGAGCTCCTCAACTCCGAAAATATTCAAGCACTTTTTGTTCCGCCATCACTTCTCGTAAAACTGTCAATATTCGAAATCTACAAACAGCTTTATGACGCGTTTTCATTGTGACGTCACAAGTAAAGGAAGTGAAGGGCTGGACTACAAACCAGCTGTTTTCAAGCAGTTCAGAGCAGAGCTTTCTGTGGGAGATGGGAACTCCCTTTGGGCTGGACTTTGGGCTTTTTCACTTTGCAAACCTGTTTAATGCACAAAAAATATATATCTCAATAAAGGAGAGGGAAAATAACACCTCTTTAAAGAGTAGTAATGTTAAAGTTCATGCTTGTCAGTAGATTCATTTAATGAGCAGTTAGAAGCACTGTGATGGCTAATCAAATATGTGCAAGCACACATTTCTGGCAGATTAATTCGTAACATGAACACTGTAATTCCACTATTGAGTCAGAGAATGTCTTGTGTCATCAACTGGATGGATTATTCAGACTGGACTTCATGAATCATATGTCCCTTTCCTAATAGTGCCTGTAAAACATATCCAAATTTGCACGTTTTTGTTTTAAAATGCAGTTCTTTTTTCAACACTACGTAACTCTATTTATAGAAGTTTTGTTTGAGATATTCAGTTATGATAATGTATCTTTAACCAATATCTATTAAATCAAGCTATAACAATTTCCAAAAATCTGTTCTATCATTCAGTGTCTTTGGAGTTTCATCTTGTCTGCTGCACAGCAGCCAATTTAATTCATATATTAGACATTGGCAATACAATATTAACAAATTAAAAAAACTGAATTCTACTTTAGAGTGGGGTTTCCATTGAATTAAGTGAGCAGTTGTATAGTTAAAAAAAATATTGAGACACACACCTTTTTGTCCAGCAGAGTTCCAAACACCAATATGAAGAAACCCTTAAAAGAAAGACAGAGTAGCATCAGCTAAGATGACATATTGACTAATTCAGAATATGTACAATATTTTAGGTATCACAGTATACAATAATATATAGGTCATCAACTACTGTATTTGTACCTGCAGTGAATTGAACAATGCAAATATAATACGGATTCCTCTATTTGTTGGGTCGGCGAGGGTTCCGGCTCCCAGACCCCAAGTTAATCCAAAAAATGGTGTGAGGACAGCCAAACTCCTTGCAATAGTCACCATAACAGTCTTTCAGCTGCTTGTGCAGAGTCTCCTACCCTTCTTCTCAACATTTTGTAAATCACAACAAGCAGGATTAACAGGTTTATCACCACTATTGTCAGTGCAGGGATCACAAATGCCAGTAGAGCTTTGAATTTATCCCAGTTGAGCCAGCAGACCCCAGCGTCTCGGATGTACGCTTTTTGGGGTGCAGTGGCAGCTATAGTTATGACTGCGATGATGAGGGGCCCCCGTAGCCTAGAGAGAATCCAATAGCCAACATAGATGTTTTAGACAAACCCCCGTCGAAGACACTGACTGTGCGGTAGAACAACGCAGAGCTGAGGCTAACATCCAGAAGAACAGGGCAAGGTAGAAAAAATGGATAAAAAATGTGCCGCAGTGCATGCTGGTTGGTTTATTGTCTTTGCATCTGAGATGGCGCCCAATAATGAACCAGATGTCAGCAATCAGGAGAGACACAGCGATGTTAACAATGGAAACATGACGCAGTAAGATGGTGTTCCTTCTTATTTTTCTCCAGACGATAGCTTCAATAATGAGGCATATGACCAAGGAAGCCATAGATATGCCAACTCCAATGTAGGTAATGTAATCCAACACAATGTCAATATGGTGTTAGGTGACATAAGGATAGAGAACGAGGTCAGGTGGTTGCAGTTGCAGGTGACGTTGGTGTTGCTGGATACCAACACGCAGCCCCCATTGTCCCATCCCCGAGAACCACTGAGAGGCTGAAGTTCCAGAAAACACACTGAGCGTTCCCCAGAGTATTGTTTATAATATCAAATG
>NW_024042709.1:0-16955 GCF_014851395.1 Micropterus salmoides | reverse complement strand
ATCAGCAGTTTATCAGGCAGACAAAACAGCATTGGCTATACAACCCTCAACTAATGCAGCAAATCATCCACCAGCTCTGACTCCACCTCATTCAAGGAGCAGACGTTTAAGGCAACTCAGGGTATCAACCTCCACGGCCGCCTCTGTGGGGAACTCTAGCAGAACAGGCCGTGCAGTCTACAGGGTCTCAGCGGCTTAAAATGCCTGTTCTAAAAACAATTTAAAACAAAAGTTAAAACAATTATGCATCATCCTCGAGGCCTACCATCCAAAATCCTACCCTGCTCCCTGCCCACACTGCGACACAATGCATTAAGAGAGAGTGAGACTAGATTGTGGCCTTACCAGGCCGAAAGCCTACATCACAACAAGAAAATGGATAACCACACAGGCTAACTAAGTCAGTGATATACAAGCTTAAATTTAAACTGCTCGCCTTGTTATCTCGAACCATCGGTTAACATTTAGTTTTATCAGAGTTATTAAGCAGCTAGCTCTCAATACTCAAACACTTTTTACTAAAGGCCAAACTCCCCTAAACACATGAGAAAGTCTGAGCACATTGTTCAGCCTTTACTGCCAGGTAACAATCTGAGGAGTCATCAGTCAGATGGACACAGAGCTTTATGTGGACATTAGGCCATTAATTCAGAAGTCTATGAAGATTCTCACTGGACTCTGGACAAGTCCAGTTGCCCTTGACATTAACCTTTGTTGGATTAATTCAGAAGAAAAACCTGTTCCTTCTGTCACATCACAGAATACCAACTGCAACTTCTAATGACATTTTCTCACATCTGATACAAACCAGCAGACTCAGAGCAGGTTTTCTCTTCCTCTTAACATATCAAACGTCCCACAAAACAAGCAACACGCAGCATTGAATCAATCCATCCACACGTCCCTCACACTGTCTTAATACTGCAACATGTCTGCAGGGATAAAGTCAGAACCACACTGACAGGCCTGGACATACTTTGGAAAACAAATTGCAACAAACACAGAACCCACCAAATGATCAGGAAGATGAACTCGATCCAGTTACCATCACATATTACACTCAGCCTCCAGGAAACAGACAGGACGACCAAGGAAACAGCAGATTTGTCTCTGATTCCTTTAAATAAATCCAATGTAATACAAAAAGAGACTTTTAAATGGTTTAGAAACAATTATTTTCTTGTAATGCTGAAAGCCTCAAGTATCAGGCTGCACATGTGAGATGCAGTCTGTAAAGAGGGTGAAGCTGATTGGTCCTAAAGGTGGGTGACCCGGGTTTATCTGAACAGAGAGTGTTCAGTGCAGCCTTCTCTGTGATAGAAACACAAGTCAAAAGGTCAAAAGCTTGTTGGCTGTTGGCGCCACAGAAGGAGGCAGAGTGACCTCTGCTGGTGGAGCTCACACACAGCAAGAAGGCTTAAAAATCTTATATGTTATATGTGTTCAGAAACTAAAATAGGAATTAAATAATATAAACTTAAATAAACAGGCTAACTGCTGTCCTAAACTACATATAACATTAGTTCACTTGTCTTAATCTGAAGTTACAGGTCAGCAATGGTCTTAAAGATGTTTAATTCTCCCCAACAGCCCAACAGGTATTATTTTATTATTTATTGTTTTTATTTCAGTTAACTAAAGTGTTTTTTTTTTACACCCAGTGCTACTTTAGTTTTACTAAAAAACGTTCTTTTAGTTTAAAATCACCTTTCTAATTACATGGTACATGGGCTACTTTTATTTTGAAGTCTTTACTATCCTTCCAAAACAGGAATAGACCACGTGACTTCCGTTTTTGGTTTATAACGAGAAACGAATTGACTGAAGTTCACAGACTCTCTTCATTCTTTGTTCAAAAAGGAATAACAATAAAATCAAATCACCAAAAATGAAAAAACGGCCGTTTTAGATGGTTTTTCGTTTTGAAACAAAAAACTAATAAACAGTATTTTCGTTTTTGTATTACAAACGAATTACGGATTATCCAGAGATACCCTGACCGCCAATTAAAGTCCGAGACAGTCGGAGAGTCTGTCAGCAAGAAACATGTTTTACATCATTTAATGTCATGTCTATTCAGTCAGATGGGAGGCTGCTCGTTCAGTCCAAAAGACACAGTAAAGAAGTTAGGAGTCGGACACTAAACTGCACTAAAGTCTCTAATGAAGCCAGCAAAGGAAAATAAATCCGCTCATCCAGCCATCTCACCGACTGCATCCATTGAAAGCAGCCGGCGGCTCCGCGAGTAAAATCAGCTGATGAAAGTGTAAATGAAAAAAGCGTCAGATTGCTCTGATGGAACGCAGTGATCGATCAGTGACGAGTGATGTGACTTGCATAAATCAAATGTTGCCTATGCAGTAGGCTAGTGTTGAAGGATATCAGAAGAGAAATAAACTGAAAGCCTAAAACTGAGCATCGACTTAGAGTAACGTCATTTCAGTTTCTCTTAAACCTTTAGCCTAATAAATCGCAAGACATTATATTCTGGGTTATTCAATAAAGAATTCACAACCAGAATCAACAAAAATAAATGCAGATAATGAGTATTGTGCCAGTAGAAATGATCCTCTGAGCAGGACACAGAAACCTGTAATTCTTCATGTGCAGGTGTTTGTTAAACAGCTGCAGAGAGAATCTGATGCTCTGATAACTGAGACTTTCTTAGTAACAGAACAGCGCACGTGTGCAGACACAAACTCCATCAAGTCTCTACAGGGACCCTGATGACCAAGGTACGTTTGTTTTTTTGGTATAATTAACAGGCAGAAACCAGAAACAAAGTGAAAAAACAACAAACAACTGAATTCAGCACAGTGTCTCCTTTTTCATTCTTACTGACAAAACAAATGCATTCCTCAATATTTCCTTTCATTGGTGGGTGGGACTTCATCAACCCTTTGCTTCTGATTGGACAGTGTGCTCTATCAGTTCTGTCTGTGCTTCAGGCTACTCTTCAAAATTAAGGTTCTACCAAAGAATTACTGCTGTGGTTCTCTCTCTTTGCCTTAAGACGATGCAATGTCTACACAAAATTATGCACTTATTAGCGACATAATGCAATAAATCCGCCTTCATGATTAAGAGTATAACAGTTTATGAGAGGTGGCGATTGAGCTGTTTGATCAGTTTGGAGCATGTAGTTTGTGGTGATTCAAATGTAATGAATTAAACAAAGGTGATTCTGTTATTTAGTCTAGCCTCACAGATTAAGGCTCATTTTATTAAATACTGTGTTCCTAATATTATAAAGATCGACGGCATCGAACCAACAGCAAGCACACGAGAATGATTTACAGAACATGAGCAGCAGGTGTCGCCCTGCAGCTCCCTCAGCTGTGATCGCCTGGAGCCTCTGGAGAAACAGAACTCCACTGAGTTCATCCTGCTGTGTTTAAAGACTCATCACACCTGATATGGTCTAGTTAGGCTTAGTTTTTTACTCAAGACTGCCAACATTTGAACAAATGAGAACGAGGATTTGCACCTTTGCAGTCATAGATTACCATTTAGCACAATTAGCCTCAATCCATCCATACTGATGTGATTTTGAAAAATAGCCTTGGTGTCAAATGCCAGCCAGTAAGACTAAATAACCAGATCATATTTTATTATTAAGCTTAGTTCTGGTTTCACCGCTTTTGCAATTAAAACGGCTTCTGTCTAAGGCAGAGGGTCGATGGCACACCAACTCTAATTAATGTAAATAATGTAATGTAATAATTCTAATAATTGGAGCCTATTAGCCTACGTCGTCGTAAGTGACTACACACATTTGTGTTTATTAAACTTGTACCTTGGTTGAATAAGTTGATGATAAATTGTTTATGATATGTGCCTTGATTTGGAACCAGGTGCGATCAAAAAGTTCCCAGGAGTCCCGTTATTTAAACTGTTCAAACACCATCTGTAAAATGTGCCGTGATCAAATATCTCCTCCGCTGTGCCACAACTGGTGAAGAGGAAGAAGTCACAGGCCCCCATTTTATCGATTTAAGCGCGTGGCGTGAAGCCTGTGGCATGTTTTGGGAGCAACATGCAACAAACCAATCAGATTGTCAACTCCCATTCCCTTTAAAAGCCAGGTGCTCTTTCACGCATTGCTATCACAATAGCGGATGAATGGCACATTATAAAAAGCATCAGCTGACTGATTGAACAGCAGACTCACAGCAGAGGGGGGATATGGACAAAAACTGTCTCATGAAGGCTGATGTTCCTCTGCAGCTCTGTGCTTTATCAGTGAAGCAGGCTGGAGTCTGTTAACAGACAGATGCTGTCTCCTCTATGAAACATCTGGATCCTCACTGCGCTGCATTATTAGAAACCGGTCGCAGGTCACATGTCTCTTTGCAGTGGTTTAACTATTTTCTGTTTTATTGCAGTATGAGTGTTTTATTTAATGATTTACTTTCAAGATTAAAGAGGCTGCTGTCAGTCATGCTGTCAACGTTTCCATGTGCGCACTAAAGTCACTACAAATATCGTGGGGCATTAAAGAAGCAAAATAATAATAACAAATAAAACCCAGGTGGCATTTTAACATCGAGTCACTGTTGAATCAACCTCAGGTGCCAGTGTTGGATAACCATTGAATTTTAAAAATCCAAATCCTGCTTTTCAACATAGTTTATTTTGTTAAACTGTTTTCACTAAAGTATTGATGTGTTCACCAAACACCTTGAAATGGATACATAAACACTAAGTTTGTGGACACACACAGTCAACTAGGAAGAAGCCAATTGGTCAAAGCAAGACCAGGAAGAATAAACATTAATAAACATTTCACTGAGAAACATGCTTTATTACATGGCTGCAAGTGTGCCAACATTTCACACAACATAATTTTACACGTGTCGAATTTTAACCTTTATAAAACCGGCCCAAACATTGAGCAACATTGAACATGGCTGGTTAAATCTTCCCTTCTTGTTACTTCTTTCTGCAAACGCCACATCCTCTGGTGCATATTTCAAGTATTTGGCCATGTATTCGTCTACTTTTGTTGTAGTTGTATCAAATGAGCTCAAGACAGCGTCTGATGAGGGAAAAAAATAATAAAACAGATCACTACTAGCAAACGCTAACCTCTCAAATTAAAATATTCTGCAGATATCAACTTTTGTGGCATTGCCAATGTTTCAAGTATATAAATTAGTATTTCTCAAGGTCATTGATAATCATGTGCTTGGGCGAGCAACAAAAGCCAGTTGGTAGTAACCAGTGCTGCATCCTCATTCTTGTCCTCCAGGCGATTCTCTAAAGTAGTGTTTCTCGACGGGGCCCAGGGGGCGTTCCGAGGACGATGGGGGGCGCTGGAACCAATATTTTGGAAGGGGGGGGGGTGTTTGTTGTTTGGAAGGCACACTTACACTTAAGATTCACAACAATACGAGTTTAAACTTTAAACTACTTGCAAAAAACTGTGTTCTGCAACATTAAAACCTGCCAGTTTAGTCCACTGTCCCTGTCCTGTGTGCTGTGTTTTCGGGTTTTCTTTCTGAGGGTTTGGGTTTGTAGTGACTATTTAGTCTGTGTTTCAGTTCCATGTCTTAGTTCCCAGTCTGGTATTTATGTCGTAGTATTTACTCCTTGTCCTTGTACTTCTGTGTTGTGTTTTTTTATGTAGTCTGTCTGTGTTTTGGGTTTCAGTCATGTCTGGTGTCTAGTTTACTCTGTGTGTTTGTGCAGGTGTGTCTGGTTTTGTGGTTATCCACATCTTTAAGTTACTTAGTATCTGTCTTGTCTCGTATCTTAGTTCTTAGTCCTGTACCTTAGTTTATGTGTTAAGTGTTCACTCCCGGTCTGTGTGCTTCTGCGTTTTGCCTCTGTCTATCTGAGTTCTGTTTTATCATTGCTTCAGTCTGTGTTCCTTGTTGTTCATGAATGGTGTTTTGCATTAAAACCCTTGAACTGTACCTGTCAGCCTTGAGTCCTGCATTTGGGTCCACCAACCTGCCTCACCACACACATCCTGACACTGACTGGACGAGACTGTGGATTTTTTTCTTGTGGTGCAGCTTCGTGCTGCCTTCACGGGAAGTCGGAGTATCGTCTCTAAAATTTTACCCACATGGCGTTTACTGTGTAAACTCTGGAAAACTGACGCTGTCTTTCTTGGTGGAAAAGTGTTTATTTCTCTGAGCAACACACCGTGAACGTCTCGTTATCTCAGTGGTTCCACATTTCTAAGAGGGATATTCTGCCCTCGGACTCACCCTGAAAGAAACTTGGCTGCGACGCCAGCGAGTGACGTGGACCCGCCTCGCGCTGTGAGTCGCAGACAGTTTGTGCCAAAGCGGACATATACTGTAGTTTCAGTAGGCTATAAAATGTAACGTTAGAAACTGAAGCCCTGTCTCACTCTGTTGGGGATTGTAAGCGGCGCTTTATCAGAGGAGCTGAAGTTAACGTGTGTGTTTTTGTTCCTGAGCTTTCTGTCTGATCACAGGTGTCGGTTAGTTTCGTTTCCCGCCGACATGAGCGCCTCCTCGTCTCATTCGGGTTTGTCTGTTAGACGGAGGGGAAACTTCCAGCGAGTAAAATATTCTGAATTCTCTTTAAATAGGCTAATGATTAATTTATTACTGAGATGAACAAACACATTTAAATAGGTTACTTCCACTCAAAAGAGGAGGTGAGACTTAATCATGTGTGTTGACTCAGCAGGGATGATATTAAATAAGTTGATCTACAGGAGAAAAATATTTCAAAGCAATAAGAATGCCTGAGAGCCTCACTACATTATATTCTATTATATTATATAATATTATATATTTTGAATTGTTACCTTACACCTGAATTTTTAGACATTTCCTCCATAAATTGGTGCAGAAAAGGAAATTGGAGGAGAAATTTTCACCAGAACGCAGCAAATTAAGTGTTTAATGCTCAAAATCTTCTGGGGGAGGACCCCATACCCCCAGCTTCAGTATCTGGCTTCAGAGAGTTTCTGGGAGGAACATTCACTTATTAGATAAATATAATTACTTTGCATGTGGCTTTTTTTCTTTTACCTTTTCCTTGTTTTTAATAACAATAGTAACAATAAAAAAATCAACAATATTCAGGGCAAATAGCAAACATCTTTATTGATGGGGGGCGGTAAGGGACCTAGATAATGGATAGGGGGGCGATGGCCCAAAACAGGTTGAGAACCACTGCTTTAAAGCTTCGAGCTCTTCTTCAGTGTTTGCCGGCTTCACTTCATAACTTGTTCCAGCAGCGTGAATTGTATCCTTGATTTCGCCAAGGAGCTGAAGAATTCTAGCCAAAAAAGAAGCGACTGATAATTATTTTTATAATGTAGTGAGTACGCTCTACACCACAAAATCATAGTGTTTTCATTTGCCCAATAAAAATGCACTGCAAAAACTCAAAATTTTACCAAGAATATAGAATAATTTCTAGTCTGGTCTATATCTAATTTCTATTCCAAATAAATCTCATACACTAAAAATAAGACACCTAAAAAGTAACTTGTATTTAGACTATTTTCATTTGTTTCACGCAAATGCTAGGGACACTGGAAGACTCCTAATTATTTGTCAGCAAAAATAAGAGAATAAAATTACTTTTTTCAGACATCCTTCCTCAATTTGTTTGAGTGTGCATGCGTCGACATCGCTTTGGCTGTATTTGGGGGACCTCTTTCAGCTCTCATAGACTTCTCAGGAGGCTGCCTAAGGCTGCGGTCGATAATCGTTCTTGGGGTGTCACTGATGGAGAAAATGGGTTGCATACTATGCAACCCACAAAGGTCATGTACAAGCACACCCAAGACAGATAAAGGTATCTTAAAGAGCTCCAGCATTTTTTTCCCATATGCCAGAATATGTTCCTAACAACACCCTCACCTCTTACTGCTCCTTGAGGAACTCCGCCTCCGTTTCTGTAAAATTGACTTGAACAGACTCCTTCAGCTACGGCTAAATTATATGGTTAAAAAAAAAACATAAGTTAAAAAGGACATTGCTATGAACATTATTGCAATTGAAGTCTAATTCTCAAATTAGTGGGAATGATCATTTTGCATTGCAGTTTTTATTAAAAAAAAAAAATCTATATATAAATATATCTCATGTGACATTTGTTGAGGTCTGTGCCAAACATTTTCTTACATCTGAAAGATGTGTAGTTCAGACTGCAGCTTTACAGTGCTTCATTTATACTGACAATATTGTAATTTTGATCATATTTAAATTAAATACCTCCGTCCATGAGTGGAAGACCCTGAGGAACCCTCACGCTGTCTCTGAGAAAGGGATCTGGACAGACTCTCTTGGCAAGGGCTGAATGATCTGGTTTAAAAAAATAAAATAAAGAATTTTCTACAGCAGGTATTGCAAATGAAGTACAATTCAAAGTAGTGGGAATGATCATTTTGGGATCAATTTCTATTTTTACTGGGTCAGTACATCAAACATTTTTTTTACATCTGGAATGGCTAAAGCACTTTGTCCAGTGTAATTGAGATGTCCATACCAAATAAAATCTAATGATAACAATAACATAAAACAGTGCTTTATTTATATTGGCAATATTGCACTTTTGATCATATTTAAATTAAATGACTTCGACCATTAGAAAGAGACTCAGGGGAACTCCTGCTACCACTGTGTGCCAAGGATTGAGATTGAGGGCTTGAGGGGATGTCCATTTGGGTTCTTTCTGCATTTTTAGAGGGTTTAGACACTGGGAAGGGTTAATAGGTCAATAATTCAAAATTACTTTACACATATTTGGTTAGTCAACATAAGCAACGTTAACAGTTTACATTAACATAAAAGACAATTGAAATTTATATTTTGTGGCATTCAATTCAAGTTGTAACCCTTCAGTTCTGGTATGGCATACTAAACTTCAAAATATTTGATACCCAATCAAAGACAAAACTGGTTTCACACAACCACCTACCAAACTGTGCATCTGTCATTTTGGGAGGAGTTGGAAGAACAACGTCATCTGTATTAAATAGTCAAAAGTTCTTAACTAGTAACTGTAGTGACTAATTGGCCCGATACTGACATAGCCACGTGGTGATTGAGGTGCTACAATGATGAGTTCTTAACATGCATAACTTTTGTTCTTCTTTTCTTGGCTTGATTCTCATTAGTTCTCAGTTGTGCAATATTTACCGAAAAGTGTGACTTAGTTGTGAGTTTGCAGTAAGAACCATTAGATCTCTCCTATGATTCAAACATACTGAGCCCACCCCCGTCTTCATATGACATGATTGTGTGACATGACCCACCACCAAGTTGTCACTGCCTTCTTTTGGTGTGGCATACCTCAGAATGAACCAGTGTTCAAAAACAAAAAGCATCCATTGTGGCTCCAACAAAGACTATTATGTTATTACAAACTCTAAAAATACAATGAAAGCAAAACAGGTACATTTGACCACCACACACTGAAAAACTTTACTGAATCTTTGTTCTGCGTGAGCAACAATCAGAGGGGGCTACAGGTGAAACGTGTTTTTCAGCATGCGGTGGTCTGTTTCACTGTTTTACTTTAAATGTTCTTGCTACCAACCTGCACCTGACGATCACACTGGCTGTGCACAAGGAGATCCTTTTGTTGGTTTACAGTTTTCTTTAGGCTATTTGTTTTCTCATTTCCCACTTCTGTTTTGTGCATGCACAGTGGATAATCTCCAACTGCATGGAACAAGCCTACACAGCAGTGTCCCTCAGTGGAAAGACTGTAAGGGCCGAAACTGCTTGCTCCTCCCTCTCCCTACCTTCTTCCACTGCGTCTGCATGTTCATGCGAAGGGTCTGCCACACTGAGTGCCATCTGAAACCAGTGAGGGCGGAGTGGTAGTGAGATGCCGAGTGAGCACCGATGTTGGCTTGTTGAAGGTGTGTCTTTCAATTTGCGTTCGCCGGTTAACATGTGTTAACTACACTAACATTGTCACGTGACCATTCACAGGTTAACAAAGTAGCCCGTATGATTTATATTGAAATGTTGTATTTGTGAATATAACATTTTTCATATAGGCTCAGTTAAAGAGGTTCAAATATATAAGCTTTTCTTTACATTGAATATCAAACTTTTCATAAAAGAATATAAAATTTATTTTCGTAAATATCTAAAGTCATGTTCTTAAAGAAATATTCGACACAAACACAAAATGAATGAGATCAATCTATCTGTGTTCTCTTACATTTGCAGAATGATATTTGGAGAAAAAATGAGAAATGATAATGAGAAAAGTAGTCCATTGGTCCCCATTGTACTAAGGGATGTGAAACAGTGCAAACACAGATTAGCGGGCTTCGTTGGTTGTTGTTTAAATTCATTTCAAGTTACGTCATTGTTTCATTGGCTTAAATTTGTAGGTGGGTGGGCGTCAGGGAGTAGGAGTCGAGAGAAAAGGAGGGGAGTGAGTGTAGCCTCTCGCAATAAACACAGAAAGAATATCTCCCAATTTGCTGCATTCGCACATTCATACTGAACAAACTGTGATGGCCTGCACCTTTCAGTTGCACCGCCAGAGCCCGCCCAGTTCAGGAAGTGATAAAATGTTTGGTGTGTGTCTGGGAGCGAGCGGCAGTTGATCACAGAGGAGAGCTGAGGGAAGCAAGAGAGCGTCGGAGCGACACGTTAGATGTCGCTCCAACATCCCCCCCGCATTGACCTACAGCAACGATCCGTACGTCGGCACCTTCTTCATCCGCAACTCAGTAATAACCTCTAAACAACCAGCCATCCATATATTCCAAAACCATCGCCACCAAACCGGTCCAGCATCCACTAACAGTCAAGCAGGTCGTAAGTGCTTCCAACCGCCCCACCTTCAAATTTTGAGCAGTGTGTGGTTTTTTTTCCTCTTTCATGTTGGATTAACATTTGATTTGAGGAACGGAGCAGTCTTTATTTGAGGGGCATTTTTTCTTCTTCTCTGAGAACTGAACTGCTTTGAATTGAACTGAACCCTGATGGGAAATTTGAGTTGTGTTTATTGATTTGTGGTACGCTTTTATTAACATCCATTGCCTTTGTTGAATTTTATAATTGAGTTGTGGTTTTCATTATTATTCACTGGTTATACTCAACGTGAGGGTCCATAACAGCGTATATATATCCTTTGTGGCACTCGATGGGTAAAAAATATTCTGTATAAAATCATAAAAAATCTTACGTGCCAGGAGAGAAACCTCACTGGCACCCCAAAAGAAACCCGTAAGTCAAACTTGTCACATAAAAATGATATTGGTCCCATCTGGGGTAAAAAAAAAACAAAAAAACTCCTCCCCCGATGGAGAAAGAAAAAAACAAAACTCTGGCAGATTTTATCTCATTTTCTAATCTAGGAACAGTGTTCAATTTACTTTTACTTTACTTTTTTCTTTTTATATTACTATCTTCCTCCATACTTGAGACAGAGAACCCAGAGAAATCCTCCTCATGGCTTTTCTTCAAATATTTATATCCTTTTACGTTGTTCTCTGTCCACTTCCTCAGCTGTGGGATAGCATGGTTTTAGTCGGGCCACGTTAACAATACGTAGATCTTCTCCACTGCTCTCCCGACTACCTCATAGTTTAATTCAATTCAATTCAATTCAATTTTATTTATATAGCGCCAAATCACAACAACAGTTATCTCACAGCGCTTTTCATAAAAGAGCAGGTCTAGACCGTACTCTGTGATGATATTTACAGAAGCCCAACAGTTCCCACCAAGAGCAAGCACTAGGCGACAGAGGCAAGGAAAAACTTCCTTTTAAGAGGCAGAAACCTCGAGCAGAACCATGGCTCAGGGTGGGCGGCCATCTGCCTCGACCGGTTGGGGTGAGAGAGAGAGAGAGAGAGAAGAGAGAGAGAGAGAGTGAAGAGAGAGAGAGAGAGAAAGAGAGAGAGAGAGAGAGAGGGATGTAAGGAGAGAGAGAGGGGAGGGAGGCAGCCTACACAATATACACACAGAGGTACAGACAGCGAAGGTAATGTTGCTATAAACTAAATGAAAAATGGTACAGATATTTATAATAGTGTTAATGGTAACCATCATAATGTTAATGATTATAATAACAATAATAACAATAAGACTAGCAACAATAGTCGTTGCAGTAGAGGGTGTCGAGCAGGAACACGGGGGCAGCAGGTGACCCGCAGCCACAGATCCAGACTCCACAGCTCCAGAGCCAGAAAACCTGCAGGAAGTGATAGGAGGAGAGAGGAGAGGGACGAGAAAGCACAAGACTACCAGAAAGGGGAGAAGTTGTGTTAGTAACATGCAATAATGGGATAAGGTTGCATACAGAGGGAGAGAAAGTAGAGGAGAGAGGAGCTCAGTGCATCATGGGAAATCCCCCGGCAGTCTAGGCCTATAGCAGCATAACTAAGGGATGGTTCAGGACTCACCTGAGCCAGCCCTAACTATAAGCTTTATCAAAGAGGAAAGTCTTAAGCCTACTCTTAAATGTGGAGATGGTGTCTGCCTCCTGAACCCAAACTGGAACCTGGTTCCACAGGAGAGGAGCTTGATAGCTGAACGCTCTGGCTCCTAGTCTACTTTTGGAGACTCTAGGAACCACAAGTAACCCTGCATTCTGGGAGCGCAGTGCTCTGGTGGGGTAGTAAGGTACTATGAGCTCTTTAAGATAAGATGGTGCCTGACCATTAAGAGCTTTGTAGGTAAGAAGAATGATTTTAAATTCTATTCTGGATTTTACTGGAAGCCAATGCAAAGAAGCTAAAACAGGAGAAATGTGATCTCTTTTCCTGGTTCCTGTCAGAACACGTGCTGCAGCATTCTGGATCAGCTGAAGAGTCTTAATGGACTTTTTCAAGCAGCCTGATAATAAGGAATTGCAGTAATCCAGCCTAGAAGTAACAAATGCATGGACTAGTTTTTCTGCATCATTTTTAGACAGGATGTTCCTGATTTTCGCAATATTACGTAGGTGAAAAAAGGCGGTCCTTGAAATTTGCTTAATGTGGGACTTAAACGACATGTCCTGATCAAAGATAACTCCAAGATTCCTCACAGTGGTGCTGGAGGCCAAGGTGATGCCATCCAGGGAAACTATATCTTTAGATAATGCGTCACGGAGGTGCTTAGGCCCCAGAGCAATAACTTCAGTTTTATCTGAGTATAACATAAGAAAATTACAGCTCATCCAGGTTTTAACATCCTGAAGGCACATTTGAAGTTTAGCTAACTGATGAGTTTCATCTGGCTTGATCGATAGATATAACTGAGTATCATCTGCATAACAATGAAAGCTTATGGAATGTTTCCTGATAATATTGCCTAAAGGAAGCATATATAAAGTGAAGAGGATTGGTCCAAGGACAGATCCTTGAGGAACTCCATGAGTAACTTTGGCGTGCATGGAGGACTCATCGTTAACATGTACAAACTGAAATCGATCTGATAAATAGGACTTAAACCAGCTTAGAGCGGTTCCTTTAATGCCAATGAAATATTCCAGTCTCTGCAATAGGATCTGATGGTCAATGGTATCAAATGCAGCACTAAGATCTAATAAAACCAGTACAGAGACAAGTCCTTTGTCTGATGCAATAAGAGGTCGTTAGTAATTTTCACCAGTGCTGTCTCTGTGCTATGATGAGCTCTAAATCCTGACTGAAAATCCTCAAATAAACTATTGCTCTGTAGAAAGTCACACAGCTGTTTAGCAACTGCTTTCTCCAGAACCTTAGAGAGAAATGGAAGGTTAGATATAGGTCTATAGTTTGATAAAACATCCGGATCAAGTTTGGACTTTTTCAGAAGAGGTTTAATTACAGCTACTTTAAAGTACTGTGGTACATAGCCTGTTGATAAAGATAGATTGATCATATCTAGTATAGAGGTGCTGACTAAGGGTAAAACATCTTTAAGCAGCCTAGTCGGGATGGGGTCTAAGAGGCAGGTTGATGGTTTAGATGAAGAAATTATTGAAGTTAGTTGGTAAAGATTGAGGGAAGCAAAACAGTCTAAACATGTATCTGGTTCTACAGCTGTTTCAAAGGTTCCTGAGTTAAGAGATAAGTCGGTGCCAATTGAGGGCAGGTCTTGGTGAATTTTGTCTCTAATAGCTAGAATTTTATCATTAAAGAAGCTCATGAAATCGTAACTACTGAGAGCTATGGGAATACTTGGCTCAATAGAGCTGTGACTCTCTGTCAGCCTGGCTACAGTGCTGAAAAGAAACCTGGGGTTGTTCCTATTTTCCTCTATTAATGACGAGTAGTACGCTGCTGCATTACGGAGGGCCTTCCTATAAGTTTTAAGACTATCTTGCCAAATTAAACGAGAATTTTCCACTTTGGTGGAACGCCAATTCCTCTCAAGTTTCCGTGATATTTGCTTTAATTTGCGAGTTTCAGTATTATACCATGGAGCTAACCGTCTTTGTTTTAGTATTTTCTTTTTTAGAGGGGCAACAGAGTCGAGTGTCATTCGCAGCGAGCCTGCAGCACTATCAACAAGATGATCGATTTGGGAGGGACTGAAATTAGCATAGGAGTCCTCCGTTACTTTGTGACTAGATAATGTATTTAGAGCTGATGGAATCGCATCCTTAAATTTAGCTATAGCACTATCAGACAGACATCTTGTATAGAAATTTTTGCCCAATGGCGTGTAGTTCAGCAATACAAACTCAAAAGTTATCAAACAGTGGTCGGATAAAGAGGGATTCTGTGGGAACACCACTAAATGTTCAATTTCAATACCATACACCAAAACAAGGTCGAGGGTGTGGTTAAAACAGTGAGTCGGTTCATGAACACTCTGAGAGAAGCCAATGGAATCTAACAAAGAGATAAACGCAGTACTGAAGCTGTCATTCTCAACATCTACATGAATATTAAAATCCCCTACAATAATAACTTTGTCCGTTTTAAGGACTAAAGTTGACAAAAACTCTGCAAATTCAGATAAGAATTCAGAATACGGGCCAGGTGTTCGGTACACTATAACAAAAGAATTGGTTGCAGTGATTTCCAACTTGGGTGCGAAAGACTAAGAACAAGACTTTCAAATGAGTTATAGTTTAGTTTAGGTTTAGAGCTGATTAATAGGCTAGAGTCGAAGATAGCTGCAACTCCAGAGTTTAAGGGACCAACTTTCCTGAAGACACGATAGGGGCATTTCCATCATGGAGCAAGTTTAGCGGAAAAAGACCTATTCAGCCTTTGAATAAGGGTGAGTATGGACCCAAACACGATCTCTATCCTCTAAATGGCTGTCCCGCCTCCTGTGGTCGTAATTCCTTATTTGTCGTCTTGCTTTTTCCAGGTTACCTTGTACCATTTTCTTGAACTGTGCAATATGGTTAGCGGTAGCATATGCCAGGGTTTCCGGGTTACATAGTTGTGGGCTAAGCTCAGCATTTAAAGGTCCTTTCAAAGGTCGACCCAATTTGAGCTCTGCAGGGGTAACTCCAGTTGTCTCATGCACTGCTGAGTTAAGAGCAAAACGAAATTCTGGTAGGTATTTGTCCCAGTGCTTATGCTTCTCCTCCACATACGAAGAGATCATGGATTTTATGTTGCGATTGAGCCTCTCCGTCAAGTTAGTTTGAGGATGGTATGGCGAGGTCCTTTTTTGATGGAGGTTCCACCACTTACAGGTTCCCTCAAAAACTGACGAGACAAACTGGGGTCCTTGGTCCGAGAGAATGTAGGTTGGTACCCCCCACCGAGTCAGAATGTCCCTGGTTAAGGTTTGAGACACTGTCTCTGCCGTTGCCTTCTGTAGGGGAAACATTTCCACCAATCTGGTGAAATAGTCGACAAAGACAATAAGGTAGAGATTCCCAGCACATGGGCTCTCGACAGTGCATCTGTATTGTATTTTCCCTTTCGGTATTCTACCATGAAAGAGAACTCTTGGAGGTGGAGTGCCCACCGGTTCAGTCGGGAGCTGGGCTTTTGGGTTTTAAAGACCCAGACAAGCGTGAATGATCGGTAACTACAGTGAAATGTCTTCCTTCCAAATAATATCTCCACTTCTCCAGACCCCAGACGACAGCGAGGCATCCCTGCTCCGTTGTTGAGTAATTTTTCAGCCTGGTTTAATGTACAACTGGCAAAAGCGAGGACTTGTTCTGTACCGAGCCCAGTCTGTTGAGCTAAGACTGCTCCCAAACCAGCATCACTAGCATCAGTATAAACGACAAATGGAAGTTTAAAGTCAGGATGCCCCAAGATTGGGGGTGCCACCAAAGCTGTTTCAGGGAATCGAAAGCTTTCTGACAAGACGAAGTCCAGATGAAATTTGCTCCTTTACGCTTAAGGGTGTTAAGTGATTCTTTGAGATGTGAATATTGGGGCACAAACCGGTGGTACCATCCAGCCATTCCGAGAAACCTTTGTAGATCTTTTATGTTCTGAGGTACAGGGAAATCCACTACTGCATTGGTCCTTTCTGTGTCAACCTCGACTCCGGAAGATGACACAACATGACCCAGAAACTTCAAGGAGGTCTGGAAAAACTGGCTTTTCTTCATATTTACTGTTAGCCTAGCCTCTTGGAGCTTATCCAAAACTGCTTGGACATCATATTGGTGCTGCTCAATGGTATCTAAATAGATGATAATGTCATCTAGATACACCAACAAGTTGCTCCTTGTAGCTCTCCAAGTACTTGTTCCATCAGCCGTTGGAACGTAGCTGGGGCATTTTTAAGTCCAAAAGGCATCACCGTGAACTGATAGAGGCCAAGGGGACAAATGAAAGCAGTTTTCTCTTTACTGTCCATGTCCATTCGCACTTGCCAGTACCCACTGTTAAGGTCCAGTGGTGAACCACAGCTCCTGCCAATGATTCCAATATTTCCTGTATATTTGGTAAAGGGTAAGTGTCGGTGTGAGTAGCTGCATTTAGTTTTCTGTAATCCACGCAAAACCGTGGTTTGGGATCATTATTTTGGTACCAAGACCACTGGAGCTGCACAAGGTGAGGTGGATGGCTCTATGATGTTATTTTTCAA